>NW_028275165.1:8729793-9029793 GCF_013281855.1 Momordica charantia | reverse complement strand
TCCTTGGCTTCATGGTGAACAACCGGGGAATCGAGGCCAACCCCGAAAAGATTAAAGTCGTGCTCGAGATGGAGGCACCTAAGACGCTGAAGCAGCTTCAGTGCCTCAATGGCAGGATTGCGGCCCTGAACCGGTTTGTTTCAAGATCGACAGATAAGTGCCTTCCTTTCTTCAAAGTCCTACGGAGGAAGGGGCCGTTTGAATGGACAACGGAGTGCGAGCAAGCATTTCAGCAGTTGAAAAGCTACCTCTGTTCGGCACCTTTGCTCGCCAAGCCCATGCCGGGGGACAAGCTCCAATTGTACTTAGCAGTGTCTGACAGCGCCGTCAGCTCGGCCCTAATCAGGCAAGAGGAAGCGCGGCAAAACCCGGTCTACTACACAAGCAAGGCTATGACCGAAGCCGAGACCAGATACCCTCAAATGGAAAAGTTGGCTCTTGCTTTAGTCACCTCGGCCCGACGGCTTAGACCATACTTCCAAGCCCATACTGTGGTGGTGCTCACTAACTTGCCTCTAAAAAACATCTTCCATAAGCCAGAAGCTTCTGGACGCCTGATGAAGTGGGCAATGGAGCTAAGTGAGTACGACATCCAGTTCGAACCCAGAACTGCGTTGAAAGGACAAGCAGCGGCAGATTTCATAGCCGAGCTCACACCACCTTCCGAGCTGAGCGAGTCCGACCTACCGTGGACAATCTATGTCGACGGATCCTCCAATGAGAAGGGGTGCGGGGCCGGGGTCCTCTTGCTCGGACCAGGAGGCGAACGATTTGAGTATGCCTTGCGGTTCGGCTTCCGGACTTCTAACAACGAGGCTGAGTATGAAGCATTTATTGCCGGCCTGCGAATCGCTAGAGCATTGGGGGCCTCTTGTGTTAAGGTCTTCAGCGACTCCCAGCTGGTTGTGAGCCAGATCAAGGAAGAGTACCAAGCCAAAGACTCCCGAATGGAGAAGTATTTGGGCAAGGTCAGATCGTACCTGGCCCAGTTTCGAACTTACGAAGTAAGCCGGGTTCCCCGAGCAGAAAATTCTAATGCTGACGCCTTGGCCAAGTTAGCATCGGCGTACGAGACCGACCTGGCCAGGTCGGTCCCCGTCGAGATCTTAGATAATCCTTCGATCTCAGAGCCAGATCTGATGGAGATCGACGCTCCAGAGTCCTCATGGATGGACCCGATTGCGGACTTCATTAGGGGCAACTCACCACAAGACCCCAAGGAGCGCAGAAAGTTGGCAAGGCGAGCAGCTCGGTTCGTGGTCCGAGGTGGAGCATTGTACCGACGCGGCTTTTCCCTGCCTCTATTGAGATGCCTAACCCCTGAAGAGGGCTTGTACGTCCTCAGAGAAATCCACGAAGGAGTGTGCGGCAATCACTCGGGCGCCCGGTCGCTATCAGCCAAAGTGATCCGACAAGGATACTATTGGCCGACCCTCAGCCGGGACGCCAAGAAGTTCGTAAGAACTCTCGACAATTGCCAACGCTACGGAACCATAATCCACCAACCTCCCGAGCTGCTCACCCCCATCTCGGCCCCGTGGCCATTCGCGCAGTGGGGGGTAGATATCATTGGTTCTTTCCCTTTGGGCAAGGGCCAGACCAAGTTCGCTGTGGTTGCTGTGGATTACTTCACAAAGTGGGCCGAGGCCGAGGCGCTCTCCCACATAACTGAATCTAGAATCACGTCCTTCGTATGGACAAATATCATATGTCGCTTTGGCATACCGCAGGCCATTGTGACAGACAATGGGAAGCAGTTTGACAACGCCAAGTTCAAAGACTTTTGCAGCAAGCTTGGCATAAGTCACCTTAGCTCGTCCCCCGCACATCCGCAAGCAAATGGGCAGGTGGAGGCAGTCAACAAGATCATCAAGCGAGGCATCAAACTTAGACTGGACTCCAAGAAAGGCATGTGGGCCGAGGAGCTACCAGAGGTTCTATGGTCGTACCGGACCACCCAAAGAGAATCGACGGGTGAGACCCCGTTCTCCCTGGCCTTCGGCTCCGAAGCTGTAGTCCCGGTTGAGATCGGCATGCCATCCGACAGAGTAGAGCATTACGAGCCTACGGCAAATGAGGAAGAGCTGCTCCTCAACCTCGACTTGTTGGAAGAAAGAAGAGCAATGGCCTAGCTACGCCTGGCGGAATATCAGGGCAGAATGGCCAGACATTACAACGCCCGCGTTCGACCTCGGACCTTTCAGGTCGGACATCTGGTCTTAAGGAGGGTCCAAACCCATGTGGGTGCCCTTGATCCGACCTGGGAGGGCCCGTTTGAGGTCAAGGGCATAGTCCGACCTGGGACGTACGTATTGGCCGATCTGAAAGGAGACGTCCTCGCGCACCCGTGGAACGCGGAGCACCTGAAGCGTTATTATCCTTGAAATGCCAAAAGGGTTTTCAGTGGATCTGTAAAAAACTGTTTCAAAAGAATTATGATCGGAATAAACGTGATGATTTAATTTCATGATTCCGAGTTCGACCAGAAATTAAATGGGGGCCACGGACTCCCACGCGATCACATTCCAGCAGTCGGTTAAAATTCAATCCTCCAAACCTAAGGGTACGAGGTGCGATGCCAAAACCACTGATGAACTTTAAATTCAAACCTTCAAGGTAAAGGGACGATGTGAAAAGTTCAAAATGATCAAGCCTCTGAACCTGAAGGTACGATCTACGATATGAAGAACAGCTACGGACTTAGGATTTTAGCCTTTTAACGTTTTTAAGTTAAGGGTGCGATGTTAAAAAATCCAGAGTTGGTGCAATGCATTGAATGCTAGACAGAGATTCAAGTTCAAACTTTTAAATTATTTTAATTGAAGGGGCGACCTCAAAAGTAAGAGGTGCGAGGTAACATTGGCTGCAGTTCAAAGAAAAAGCAAAGAAAGGAAAGATGTTGCCAACAACAAAGTAAAAACAAATGGGAGCTTCTTTATTGAATGGAGAGCAGAGCCAAGGCTTATAGACCTTGCAGCTCTGCCCTGACACTTACAAACAAAAAACAAAAGAGAAGAGAAGAAAGACAGCGAAAAGCCTCTTGAAGGGTGGTCGCCTAAGAGCCTGCTTAAGGAGCGCCCTCTTGAGTGGTGCCGACTTGATCCTCTTCGAGGTCGGAGTAGTCAGAGTCCAGATCTCTGACGTACTTGTCCACCAACGCTTGGGGGCCAGGGGTGCCGCTAGGCCCAGACGTCCACTGCTCAGCGTACCTCTTCTTCAGACCACCAAGATCGATCTGAAGGTCAGGCATGTCGGAAGCAATGCCCTTCATGAGAAACTTGAAGCCCGCGTCAGAGAAGTCTTTGGCAAATCCATCGAAGTCAGGATGTTGCCTAAACGATTCCTCCAATAGGGCTCCATTGCTGAGACGCTCCTTCACCGTCTCCAGCTCGGCAGTCGCATGCTTCAGCTCCTCCTCCTTCGCTTCAAGCGCCTGGAGCATGTCGTCCTTCTCATTGAGGAGTTGGAACTTCTCCTTCTCCAAGCCCTTGGTGATAGCGTGGGCAGCTCGGAGCTGGGCCTTGCGTTTGTCTTCTTCCTTCTTCAGCAGCTCGGCCTTGGTCTCCACCTCGGCCTTCAAAATTTCCACCTCAGAGTGAGCCTTCAGCAGCTCATCCTTCATGGTGGAGGAAGCAGCCTCCAAGGCAGTAGAGAACTCCTCTTTCTCCCTCGCTGCCAGAACTTCCCTCCCATCCAGCTCGGCCTTCACGGCCAGAGCCGATTGAATGGAAGCAACGAACGCCTGAGAAAAGGTACAAATAAGAAGTTAGACCGAGCTACCTGTTAGGTAAATTGAGCAAAAACACCAATCTTACCTCAGCGGCGTAGTCAATGGTCCTCTGCAGAACGGACCCTGGGTCACTTACAAATTTGGACGCCCTCCTTAGGCAGCGGTCCAAACTTGCGGCCGAGATGCGGGACACCTGGTCCCTCACCCCAGAACTTGACGGCTGAACTCTGAACTGTGCCGTCACATCGGACGTCCCGTCTATCCTGGCCTCAGGATCGTCCACCTGATCTGCGAAGCTCGCAGGCAAGACCCCACGAGCTCCGACCTCCAAGGGGGAGGTGGTCTTCTTCTTCTTCCTCCTTCGCTTCAGAGGGACTTCCTCCCTCACCTCCTCGCCCAAGGGCGAGACGTCCACCGCCTCGGTCTGATCCCTGGGGCGCTTTTCCCTCGAAAGACCCCCAGAAGACTCCAGCTCGATCACTGGGGCTGGATCTTCCGAGGCTGGCCCTACCACAGCAGGGGTGGCAGGTTTCGAACTCTGGGCAGCCTCGAGAGCATGGGCTCGGCCCTTGGGCTTGCGCTTTACGTTGCTTACAAATCCGCAAACCATGGCTGTAAAATAAAAACAGGGGTCAACACAAGGTTAGAGGAAAAAGGAGGGAAGCAAGCTCGGCGTACCAAGTTCGGAGTTCGGCCTTGAGGATTCAATGGGACGAACTGCGGGGTTGTAATCTAGCAGCCCGGACTCAAGCAGCAGCTTGTCGGTCACCAAGGTTCCGACCTTCCTACCCCTCGGAAAACGCTCCTTGTAATATTTCAGCGTGTCGAAGGAGGCTTGCGTAAGCTCGGGGACTGGTCGGATTGAAACTGCACAAAGACAAAATTTGAGTCAGACCTGGATAACAAGAAAGAAAGTTATCACAAGAAGTAAGAACTACTCCGTACCTAGGTTCCCAAACCTAGTGGGAACGTCAAAGAAGGAACGACCTGACTCGTCCTTTGCAAGCCATTCCCTAGAAGCGTAGAACCACTTCCTCACCCATCCCTTGATGGAGGTCGGCCCCTTAACTATACCGCCTGCGCCTTTCCTTGCGCACATATAGAACCGACCAGGCTTCTTAGCTATCCTTTTCGCTTCGAAGCACGCGAGGAGCTGGTCTACGTCTAACAGCTCGGCCTCTTCACCATCCCGAGCTCGTAGGCAAAAAAGGATGGCCAAAGCGAAAATGACACCCCACCCATTGGGGGCCACTTGAGCCGGAGCCAGCCCAGTTCGGAAAAGAAACTCTTGGACGAAAGGGTGAAGGGGAAGTCTGAGGCCGTACTCAAACATTTTAAAGTAGAGAGTGACCCATCCCTCTGGAGGATTGTCAGCTCTCTCCCCCTCCTCCGGAATCCTAAGGAGGATGTTCTCAGGGATAGCGAACCCCCTACGAAGGGATCCGAGGTAGTGCTCAGGTATCCTAGAAGGGTATTCCAAACCCTGACCCGAGGTGGAGGCATCACTATCCTCCCCGTCATCGGAGAACCTAAAATTTTCTATCTCCTCGAGCTCGGACTCTAACCTACGAGCTAAATCCTCATCGGATCCTAAGTTGCTGCTAAAAGAGGACGACATGGCTACTACGTTCGAAAGAGAAAGTGAGGGAAGAGACCGACCTACCAAGGGTTCGAGCTACCTTCAAATCGAACTCCAAGAATTCAGGGAACGTAAGGTATGACCTGAAGGATTGGGGGTATTTATAGCTCGTCGGAGAAATTTACCCACCGTACACGTGTAATCAACGAGCGGCTAGGATCCTCCCTAAGATCCAAAGCGTCGGAATATTTGAATATTCCGACGATAAATCTACCGCAACGGTCATATTTTCACACGAATAGGAAGTCGCCACGTGTCCAAAGCAAGTCGAATGAACTTCTTTGCCAGGTCGAGATCGGACCCGACAGAGAGGGGGCCAATGTTTGGGGAAGAGAATACCCTGGACATGTGGAGGACCCCTATTGGTGCTCCAAGATGACTCATGAGTCATGCCCAGCTCGGACCGCCGAGATCACCACCACTAGCGTTGACAGATGCTAAGTATGAGGGCCGAGGTGAACCTGGCCGAGGTCCGACCTACCGGGAAGCTCGGTAGGGGCCGATGTGAGCTACTGTCAGCGGCGTGATTATCGGGTGTAACCGTCGGTCCCGAGATTACCGGGTGTAACTGACGGTCCCGAGATTACCGGGTGTAACCGTCGTGAGATTAGCGGGACTACCACCCATAAGTAGAGGACCTCACTCCACGATCAGGTACGATGATTTCTGACCTCGAACTAAGCTGGAAATCCGACCTATACTGACTTGATCGTCGGAGTGCTCACCTTTTTGTGCAGGTCCGCCCAAGTATTCAGATCGGTCCGGAGGCCGAGTTCGAGCTGCAATCTGAAATACACTGTTGTGCATATCCTTGCATAAACACAGTCCGAAAGAATCAACCCTCGTTTTAAATACAAATCAAGAGCAAATTGAAGAGCCTCTTTGATTGCTTGGAGCTCCGCATGAAGGGGAGGGAAACCAATTTCCAGAAATTTGGTTGCGGCATGACAAAGCGCATTTGATGTATGCGAACCGTAAACCCTAACCCCGATCTCCACTGTTCTTGATTACACGCTGCATCAGTATTGATAATATACCAATCCGACAAAACATTTATTCCGGATGCTCCAACACACCACCCCTGCCATTTCTAATTCATCACTCGATAAGCCCTCTTCCAATGTCTTCCAAGCCGCCGCAAACGAAGTCATTCGAAAGGAGTTCAACCGGAGTGAAGGGTCCTCCTCCTTTTTGCAGCTTGGACAGAACGGGGTAACATCCAAACCTCTTCTGAATAAGTTTGTTTTCGTAGGAATAATATCATGAATAGCTCGCCAAATTAATTGTTTGATTTTAGGAGGAATATTTTGTTTCCGTAGCTCCTGCCAGTAGCACGTAGAATTAGATGAGGAGGGCTTCAATCTTGTTATTCATAAATAATTTGTATCCATTTTTAACCCAATAGATATCCTTGTTGTCGAGTGCCAAAACAATCTATGTTATTGATTACCTCCATTATGTTGTTGCTGGTAAATTTCAGGATGTTCCAGATCATTCCCTCAATTCTAAAATTGGAAATTCTTTTGAACAGGAAAAAAGAATAGAATTCATGAATCTATATTATTTTTTATATAATAAAATTAAAAAAAATGTATAAATATGTACATTATTAAAAAAAAAGATAAAAAATAAAATTTGGTGAGACCTGACTTTATTTAGTGCGAGAAATTATTGCATTGCGTCAATTTTCTTCTCATGCGCTGAGCCCACGGTGAGGTTGGGGAGGGCCTCCATGATCAGATTCATCAGACGGTGCACAACTAAAGATGAATCAGATTTCAGGCAGAGCCCGCAGTGCCAATGATCTTCGTCGTTGCTTTTTCTCTCTTGAAGTCTCAAAATTTTATATTCCAACCTGCTCCAATTTGTCCGGATTTGAAATTAAAAAGTATCAAATTCTAAATTTACCCGACATTCGGATAACGTTCAACATGACTTCATAAACAAATAATCATTCAAGTAAACTATTTTTTTTTTTCTCGTATCTCTTCTACAAACATTTTTTAAATTATCATTGAAGCAAAATACATCTTTTTGATACATTTAAGATTTCTCTTTAATTTTTTTTTTAAGTATTTTTGTACTTTTTTCTAAAGTTATCTTCTCGTATTTTTCTTCATGAGTTTTTTTCTTCTATCGAAAGATCGTGCTTATAAAAAAAATTATATATATATATTAAGCAAGTAAGAGGTTGTATTAGAAGAAAAAAAAAGCTAACATATGGATTGTTTTTCTTTAGATTTAAAATAACTGGACTTTTAGTTTTTTTCTTTGAAAAAGTATTTTTTTATTTTATAGGCAAGATTTAATTCAGTATCATGATTTCATTTTTATATGCGGAGGATATTATTATTTTATATTAAAATATTATATTATTATTAATATAATATCATATTAAATGATAAGGGCACAATAGTGTTATAATTCATGGTAAATCTCCTAACAAGAAATTCTATTTTTAATGATTTGAATTTCATTTGGTTTAAACTACCATTATAAATTTGAAATCACATTTCCATTCTTTAAAGAGCATAAATAATAATACCTATACTAGTGTAGTGAATGAATAAATCTAAATCAACCTCGCTAAAAACTAGTAAAAATAACGCAAATGAAAAAAAAATAATTCATTCGTTCTTCTCCTCGAGTCTCCTCTATACTATCACCAAGGTCAAAATTCTAGACAACATGACCTGCTAAATTTTTTGGGGGAGTATGAGTCAACGAATATCCAGTAAGTAGCCCTCACTTGAAGAGCCACACATAAACAATACATCAAGCAACATGTTTATTGACACGACCCGCCCTAAACACCTACTAACTATAGGACAAATCGTGCCGACCACAGACCCTCAACCATCTACCAAGTCTATAGTCAACTTCTTTCTAAATTTCTAAAACTAATTTAGATTATTCTTCAACATATAAAACATAAAGTGTAACATAATTCATCTAAAAAATAACAACTCGGCCACGACTCCTAAACATGCTGTACAACCACAAAAGGTACAATTATTCCAGTATGAGTCATTCTAGATGTACATACAAAATGATATGTGTTAGCTTTATGGCTTCAATCAAACCAAATATTTTGATGATCACAAACAAAGTATAAACTAACAATTTAAGTGTTTCAAAGTGTCCATAGTGTAGAGCTCGAAAAGACAAAACAAATGCCTGTCAAATCACTCAAATCGGAGTTTAAACGAAGAAGTTATGGTCAAAACAAGTTAGGAGAAAATTCTACGCGGCGGGTGACGTGGACAAGTGGACAAATCCTACATGGTGGGTGACATGGATAAGTGGACCGCTTAGAAGTTGACATGTGGCATCAAGAGGACATACTTATGCTGACGTGGCATCCAACAATCGAACAAATGAGAATATGACATGTGGTGCTTTCAATCTCCACAAATCCATTTCCACAAATTTCTCTCAATCTCATCAATCACTCTCAATCTCCTCAATCACTCACAATCTCAATGATTTCTCAATCTCCACCAATTTCTTTTAATCACCATAATTATGTTTTCATTTCATTTCCTTACCTCACATCAACCCAACTCCCGCAGTGATTAAAGCAAGCAATTAAATTAGCCTATAGGCGTAATACGGTGACCACATCCCTAAGTATTCACCTTCCTACTTCAAGAAGAAAAAACTATGGCTAGTAAGTAAACTCACTCAACCAAGATTCTTCCGAGTCTCAAGCGAGTTAACATACTAAAACAAGTTGGCCACACAAATTTAGTATGATGGAAAATTAGCACACTTCTATTAGATCAGTTTTTAAAGGTCTAAAACATAGCAAACATGGATATTACAACAAGCTTGATACCCCTCTTCCAGGGGGGTGTTTAGTTCATAATGACAGAGAAAAAATAAATGGGAAAGACATAAGAAGATTTCATCGTTGATGTAGATGGCAGAGAATAAGAAGTTTCCTTAAGAGCACAGTGTGACCCACAAGCAAGCAGTTATCTCTCCATCTCCTTATTCGATGCAAAACCCGCTGATGTCAATGAGAATGTTCCTTGAAATTGATGCTTCCCAAAATGAATCAATCATTCTGTCTTCTTCTTACGGCTGGGTCACCTCTTCCTTATATACTAGGTCATTAAAATTTAGGGCACCATTTGGAAGCTGTACGGATGTGGTAACAATATATATGCGCTTCGACGTCTGAGCGACTATAGGCTTCAGCAACCCCACGACCTTGGCAGCACTCCTCTTGTCTCTGGCTAAATTCTAACATTCCTGCATAAACCATCAATAATTTAGCATAAATCATTATATTGGGCAAATTTAAGAATTATAACAGCTTGGGGGCCCACTCAATGAATTCTCATATTTTTCTTGGTTTATTGATAAGGATCCTCACATTTCCACACATTTAATGCCCCAAATTGTCCACAAAACACTCTCTTATGGAGCATTATCATACCCCCAATCTTAAAACTTTGATTGTCCTCAAGCAAGAATACTTTATAGCTCTAGAAAAATGATAAAGCTTGTGTCTAATGCGAGTGCCTCTTGCATCAATTCTACTTTTTCCTTTGGCACCTACTGGTAACTCATACCTAATATTATGACTCTGTTTTCTAGCAGCATCATCAAGAGAGCAACTAAGCCCTTGCTTCAGCTTTAGCCAATACTTCTTTCATTCAACACTAACATTCGTCTGCTTTCCTCTTCATCCACTTTAATTCACCTAGCACTGTACTTCTCAACTACCTTTCATTCACCTAAGCCCTGTCTTCCTATTTCCTCCTGGCTAGACTAACTATAGGCTACTAGCCCTTCCTAGACATGCATCAGCCTCCTGAGATTCAATATATGTATGTATGTATGTATGTATATATATATATATATATATATTCTTACAATTAAAGCTTGTCCTTATGACTATCCAAATAAATGTGTACCCCCAAACTTAGAATAAAGCATGGTCCCCAATGCAGTACAATGTTGTGTAAAAGCACAGCATTGAAGGGATCGGATTTCGCAGCGGAAGCGCACGAACACGTGTGCTTCGATCTTGTTTTAGAATTACAACAAAGAAAAGACATAAGCATGAATAAAAGGAAGTTAGTGATACATACTTTTCAAGACACATCTTAAATGTAGATACCAACTCCACCACAAAGTCTTCCTCGCTATCCTCTGGAAGTTAAGAACTTGGTTTGTAGGAACTCTTATAATGGAAAGGGAAATTGAAAGATTGAGATAGCGGTTTTTAAGTTAGAGTTTTCAAAACTCGTTCAACCGGCGATCGAGAGAGCATTAAGCAAAGGGGAGAACCTCCCTTTTTATAAGGGAGAAAGAGTGGTGGGGAAGTCACAACTTCCCCACTCATGGTGGGAAGTGGGAAAACCTCCCCCACTTACCACCTTAAGGTGGAAAGTGGAGGTTTCCTCCCAATTTTCCTTTTTTTTGTTTTATTTTAATTAAAATAATAATTAATTAAATCTAATTTAATTAATTAAAAAAGAATTATTAATTTAATTTAACTAAATTAACATATCACATAATTTAATTAAATCACATTTAATTAAATTAAACTTAAATTAATTGCTATATTAAAATCAAATTCTAATATCTATCTCTCTCATAATTTGGAATCCAATTCAAGATTAACTTTATGTTATAATGTATCAACATACATTATCTTAATTGCATATCATACAGTTAACCTTAATTCCCTTTAACAAAATTGAACATTTCAAATTCTTTTCAAGATTTAATGTTCTAACTATCATTGAGGAGCTAGCAAGGGGACCAAATGGACCTGCATATTGGAAGCTCCAACGATACCAGATTAATTGATTAAACTCATTAACCATATTAATCAACATTCGTTAACTGTCGGTCCTACTAAAGACCCACAGTTGCATTCTTCTCACTGTAGAATATTATGAGTTCATGGATTTTGACCATTAATGGTAAGTCAATGCTTCACGAGTGTTTGTAACCACAGCTGGGTAAAATTACCGTTTTACCCCTGTGTTACATCTTCTACCTTAAATGCAGCCGATCCTCTAATGAATAACCCGATTATAGTCCAACCAATAGTCAGAAGTCCCTCTCAGGCCAGTGAGAGGATGAGGCCCCTTGTTCAAATCTGGAAGTCAGCACTTAAGAGAACACTCATCTACTTACCCTAAAGTCAGGAAGGAGTGAATTCCATCTTGTATAGTTATGTTCCCAGCTCCCCACTCGGTCTCGTCCCAAAAATGGTAGGAATATTGAGTCGGCGACCCAGCCACTCTCACTCATACAAATAAAAGGATGAGCTGTTAAGAAACCCTTGAGAGTTGGATCTAAGAACCTTGCTAACGAACAAGACCCATAGAACTCAATCCCAAAAACCCTGAAAACAAGTATGGAATCAACCCAAGGAAAAGTTTTAGAACGGATTACCTTGAGGATCAATATCAAGATTAGAGAAAACTCGTTTCTAAACTCGTGATTCGAATCACTCCACAAGAGGTATGATCAACACCGCTTGAATGATCCTAACATGCAAATTTTAAAGACACAAGAAATTGCACAAGAATTGGGAGATAAAGCTCTCAACCAAGCTAATGAGAAAACTCACTTTTCATTAAACTTCAAATTGTGTTTACAACAAGACATCTCAAGGCTATATATAGCTATCCTAGCGAGCCATATGAAAAGTCTTAAGCAAATGAAAAGACTTGTAACTTACAAGAAATGAAAAGACTTGTAAACGAAAAGACATAACTTACAAGAAATGAAAAGACAAGCAAATGAAAAGGTTAAGAACATGGAAAGCCAACCAAAATAAGTGCAATCTCGTCCATAATGAGGGATGTGAGTGTTTGACTTGGTTTTTGAATTGAATGAGTTGACTTTGACTTGTCTTGATGAAGTTGACTTTGACATTGACCAAGTGGACTTTGACTTGCCTTAAAAACACTTAAAAATGCATAACTTGCACCAAATTGAAGTGCATAGTTCAAACTTCTTGCACATCTTCATTTTTTTCTCTTGTCGAGTTCAAGAATGCTTGGACACGAAGTAGCAAAGCTTGTTGAAGTTTCCTAGCTCTCGATCTTGTAATCGGTCCATATGGCATAACAAAGGTAGCTCCTTGGTTCATATCATCCTCCCCATCTTCAGAAGGATTCGTCCTCGAATCTATAGGATCTCCTTGCAATGCAACCTTGTACTCAGCATCTTGAGCTCGTTCAAACAGGTTGATAAGGTAATAAATTTGTATGATAAACTTGTAATTGCTTGTAGTAAAAAAAACCTTGCAGTCTTTTTCCAAATTCCTCGTTTAAATCCCCAGTACACTGGACCATGAGTCCATGGTATTTGATTTTCCAAGGGCAACGAAGTAATGAGTGAATGTTGCTTCTGAGTGTTGCCGAGGTCTGCATTTTGCAGTTGTGTGCTTTTCTTACTCTCCCCAAGTTGCACAATATTTGTAATCTCGAGCGCTTTCTCAATAAGTACCTCGTCTGTGGTTATGTACTCATCAGGCATCAAAACCCCAACATGCACATCTTCTTCAGCATCATAAATAACAACATCAATATTAAAATCTTCTTGTTGGGCATGCATAACAGTCTCAACATTCGTATCGTCAACGGCATCTTGATTCTCTCCCTCATTTGAAATGTGTTGATGATTTTCCTCTTGAGGCATAGTGATGTGAACCAAGGAAGCACCATTGTCATGCCTCAAGGACCCATAACGAGATCAAGAGCCAAGAAGCTACAACAAGCTTTACTTTCTCATGTTCAATACTTGGTGAGCTCGGCTAGGGATGATCAAGAGAGAGATGGAACTTTTCAAGTCAATATCTTCCAAGTAGAGCTTAAGGGAGGCGTTGCATTAAATGAACTCTAAGTTCATTTAAAGGAGCTGAAGTTGAAGTGGAGTTTAACTCAAGTTGCATTCAATAAAGCCAAGTTCAATTCAAGGAACTCAAGTTGCATTAAATGAACTTAAGTGCATCTCAAGCTTCATTTATTGCAAGTTATCCATCAATTAATGGAACTACACTTCAAACTACTTCAAGTGAAGCTTCATTTATAATTGGGAGGTTACAAAGACTTTGAAGGGTGACCAAGACTTCAATTCTCGGATTTAAACCTCTTTTTATTATATTTTCAGTTTTAAACATTTCATTTATGTGTTTTAAGTTACATTTTAGCTAGTGGATGTTATGGCCATCATGTAATTGGGAGTTACAACCTTTCAAATGCCTTTAGGTTACTTTTAGGGTTGTTTTGGAGGCTATAAATAGCCTAGCTTGTTTCCTTTGAAAGACAGATTTTGATGATTGAATGAAGTTGCTATTTTGCTTCAAAAAGCCTAGAGCTTGTTTTTCTTTGCAATTCTTGAGTGTTAGATTTGCATGCTAGAATCATTCAAGTAGTCTTGATCAAGCTATTTGTGGAGTGGTTCGAATCTTGAGTTTAGAAACAAGTTTTCTCTACTCTTGATATTGATCATCAAGGTAAATCCGTTCTAACTTCTTCCTTGGGTTGACATCATCTCGATTTGGGGGTTTTAGCATTTGTGATCTAGGGGTTTGCATAACCATAAGGGTTCTTAGATCCAATTGGCTATTGTTTTCTTATCACATAGGACAATCGTTATCTTTTTTTACCGATTTTGTAGCATGCCTCTTCATGTCTTCGTATAGCATTTTGAACTCTTGGCACAATTCATTGAGGTCATTTATGTTTCTGCGTATCCCTACCAATTCCTTCGTATATGGATCGTCGCCATGGTGGTTATCATATTGTCTTCGACTATGGTGGAACTTCAATTTCTGTGAATGTCCAGTATGAAACATGGCTGCAAAACAAAGTTAAAGTAACAAAGAAAAATAGACCTCACAAGCACTCCCTTACTATTCCACTCGTTAATGAAGTTCACTCGTGTTTAACACTCAACACTCAACACTCAAAATAATGTATCACTCGCTTTCAATCTCTCCCTCACGACTTCGTTCACTCTTACACACATCAAACAAATTGGTAAGTGAGTAGAAAAGTCAAAGAGCAATGTGCATTTCAAGTGGTTTAGATAGCACATAAGAACTCATACAAGAGCGTGATTTTAGGAGTAACCCGAATAACAACAAAGAAACAAGTGAATAAAAAAAAGAATAATGGACAGAATTAGAATGGAAGCTAGAAAGAAATGAAAGCAAAGTTAAACATATAGATGGTTGGGAATTAAACAACAATGAAGTGGCAAAATTAAGAATGATAATTCAATGCAAGACTAGTAAATGAATAGAAAGTGTAACCATAATATTAAATAGCTAATGGCTAGTTTTAAAACCCAATGTAGGGATTAAACATGCTGAAGTAAAATCGAACATGAAGGTGTAAATAACAAAATAAGAACAAAAGAAATCATAATCTCGATTTTTTTTAATGTTTTCTTGACAGATTTACGAAATTGAATGATTTCACCTTGAAAAAAAAACTGATTTAGAAGATATCAAAGAAGATAGAGTTTTAGACAAGAATGAGATCTAGAAAAACGTAGAAGACTAAAAGATCAAAAGATGTACGCAAATATGATTATTATATTTTTTTTTTGTGACTGATGGAATGGAAAGAACAAAACAAAACAAAAAAAAATTCAAAGATAGATTGTACAGAAACGCAAAGGAAACATATATCCGATCCTGAGCCTAAAGCTTTGATACCAAAATGTTAAGAAACCCTTGAGAGTTGGATCTAAGAACCTTGCTAACGAACAAGACCCATAGAACTCAATCCCAAAAACCCCGAAAACAAGTATGGAATCAACCCAAGGAAAAGTTTTAGAACGGATTACCTTGATGATAAATATCAGGAGTAGAGAAAACTTGTTTCTAAACTCGTGATTCGAATCACTCCACAAGAGGTATGATCAACACCGCTTGAATGATCCTAACATGCAAATTCTAAAGACACAAGAAATTGCACAAGAAATGAGAGATAAAGCTCTCAACCAAGCTAATGAGAAAACTCACTTTTCATTCAACTTCAAATTGTGTTACAACAAGACATCTCAAGGCTATATATAGCCATCCTAGCAAGCCATATGAAAAGTCTTAAGAAAATGAAAAGACTTGTAACTTACAAGAAATGAAAAGACTTGTAAATGAAAAGACATAACTTATAAGAAATGAAAAGACAAGCAAATGAAAAGGTTAAGAACAACCAAAATAATTGCAATCCCGTCCATAATGAGGGATGTGAGTGTTTGACTTGGTTTTTGAATTGAATGAGTTGACTTTGACTTGTCTTCATAGAGTTGACTTTGACCTTGACCAAGTGGACTTTAACTTGCCATAAAAACACTTAAAAATGCATAACTTGCACCAAATTGAAGTGCATAGTTCGAACTTCTTGCACATCTTCCTTTATTTCTCTTGTCGAGTTCAAGAACGCTTGGACACGAAGTAGCAAAGCTTGTTGAAGTTTCCTAGCTCTCGATCTTGTAATCGGTCCATGAGGCATAACAAAGGTAGCTCCTTGGTTCATATCATGAGCCCTAATAGGCAGAAGTCCATAACTCACTAAGGATTGAGATTGAGATATCCGATCATCCTATTGAAATATTAATCTATTAGCTAACAGTGTTACAGCTAAATATTAATTATTTTGTGGTCCAGTCTTATACAAACTCATTGTACAGGATACCCTCACTCGCATGTATCCACACGAACGACATGGATCAAGTCATTTGTAACTATTACAAAGTGGGCTGTATCCATAGTGTTACAAGGATAATGTACCCAACCTTATCCATATACTATAGACCCTTTAGGTTACTACTAGAACATTATCCACATGTATATCAAATATATATGGTATATATATACACTATATATCAAATATATACGCTATATATTAAAGATATATTGTATATCTGTTATATAATGTTCCAGTTACATAACATAATATCGGATAGTTTGTTGGATTTGGGTTAATGCAATTCTAAGAGAAACATCAATAACAACTTTATTGAATGACTATTTGTTTTATGTTTACAAACCACGAGTTTAGGGCATAAAACCCAACAAACTCCCACTTGAACTAAACTCTAGTGGGGTGTACAAAAGCTAAAGGCAGTAGTTGGTTGTACAATAAAGTACAAATACAATAAACTAGGGCATATACTATACTCTTTACAAGTTTCCCACTTGCCCTAAACTATATTCTACATATCATTTAGGCCTAGACTATCTAGATGGCCCTCAAACTCTTTAGCCATAAAAGCCTTTGTAAACGGATCAACAATATTATGCTCCGAAACAATCTTCGTGACGATCACATCCCCTCGTTTCAGTATTTCTCGTATCAAATGATACTTCTTCGTGACTTTGGGGTTCCTTAGAATTTGCCACAACACCATTGTTATCACAATAAAGTGTGATGGGCAAAGTCATGTTTGGAACAACTTCCAAATCAGTTAAGAACTTTTTAAGCCACACCGCCTCTTTTGCTGCTTCACAAGCGGCCGATGCATCATTGTTTGATGCTCCGCCATACAATAGCTCCTCCACTAAGAGTGAAGACTGATCTCGAAGTGGATTTCCTTGAATCCTTGTCACTTTGGAAATCAGAGTCAGTGTATCTTGTAAAGATCAAATCCTTAGCACCATACACAAGCATATAGTTCCTCATTCTCCTAAGATACTTGAGAATTCTCTTAATTGTAGTCCAGTGATCATATCCTTATTGGATTGATACCTACTGACAATCCTTACTGCATACCAAATGTCAGGCCTAGTATACAACATGGCATACATCAGGCTACTTACTATTGAAGCATAGGGAATGCGTCTCATATCCTTACCTTTCTTGAGGTGTCTTAGGACATTGTTCTTTAGACAGAAAGATTTCATGTCTAGACGGTAGTAAACCTTTCTTGGAATGCATAGGGAATGCGTCTCATATCCTTACCTTTCATGAGGTGTCTTAGGACATTGTTCTTTAGACAGAAACATTTCATGTCTAGACGGTAGTAAACTTTTCTTGGAATTATGCATCAAATATCTGACAAGCATTTTGACGATATAAGTTGCCTGAGATAGGGCTAGCATTATGTTCTTTTGATTCCTTATAATGTGAATCCCCATAACAAACTGAGCGTCTCCCAAATATTTCATTTCGAATTCAGTTGCTAGCCACTTCTCAATGTCAGTTAGGAAACCTACATCATTCCCAATGAGTAGGATATCATCCACATACAACACCAAGAAAGCTACAGTGTTGTTGATGATCTTCTTGTACACACAAGGCTCGTCAACATGTTGGTCAAAACCATAGACTTGATTCCGGTATCAAATCTATTCCAAGATCGAGATGCTTGTTTAATCCATAAATTGATCGTTTAAGCTTGCAAACTTTTTGCCATTGACCTTGCTTAATGAACCCTTCTGGTTGAGACATGTAATTACTCTCTTCAAGATTACCATCAGAAAAGCAGTCTTGACATCCATTTGCAACCGGGGAGAAGGTTTCCTCATAGTCCACCCCTTCCCTTTGGGTGTAACCCTTTGCCACGAGCCTAGCCTTAAAAGTCTGTACCTTTCCTTCGGCGTCTCGTTTTCTCTTGTAGATCTACTTACAACCTATAGGTTTGACCCCATCAGGTAAATCTATAAGTTCCCAAACAGAATTGAAGTACATAGACTCCATATCAAGGTTCATAGCTTTGATCCTTTTATCATTATCAACATCTCCCATTGCCTTTTTGTATGTCAATGGATCCTCAACGCCATAATTAGGTATGACTACCTGGGTTTTTGTTAAACCCACATAACGATCAGGTTGTGACA
Organism: Momordica charantia; assembly: GCF_013281855.1. NCBI lineage: Eukaryota > Viridiplantae > Streptophyta > Magnoliopsida > Cucurbitales > Cucurbitaceae > Momordica > Momordica charantia. The sequence goes on along the minus strand of NW_028275165.1, from coordinate 9,011,598 downwards.
CAACCCTCCCACTAAATCGAGGCACTTTCAACTCTTAAGATGGATGTGACTGATGTGATGTACTAGCGCCATCAATAACTCTTGCTGAAAAGCTAGCATTATCAACAACTCTTGTCGATGTATTTGTAGCTTCATCGGAAATCTCATTTAACACAACCTTGTTTTGTCGTTTATAATCTCTAATGTTGCCTTCTACCAATAATGTAGCGTTTGTCGATACAAACACTTTGTTTTCTTGTGGATCCAGGAAGAGTCCACCTCTCGTTTCCTTGGGGTAACCTACGAATAGGCACACTTTTGAACAAGATTCAAGTTTCTTTGGGTTTGTCACTAACACATGTGCTAGACATCACCAAATTCTGAAGTGATGTAAACTAGATTTACGTCACTTCCATAGTTCAAATGGTGTTTCAAACACACTTTTTGATGGAACTGTGTTCAAAATGTATACTGCAATCTCTATTGCATAATCCTAAAATGAGGCAGGCAGCTAAGCATAGCTCATCATAGATCGAACCATGTCTAACAGTGTTCTATTCATCATTTCTGATACACCATTATGTTGAGGTGTACCAAGTGTTGAGAGTTAGGATGTAATTTCATGTTCTATCTTATAGTCCTTGAATCTTAAGTCCATATACTCTCCACCCGGATCAGATCGAAGTGTCTTTATATATCATCTTACCTAATTGGTTCTCAACTACAGTCTTGTACTTCTTAAACTTTTCAAGGGCTTCAGACTTATGTTTCATTAGGAAGAGATATCCGTAGCTTGAATGATCATCTATGAAATAATGAAACACTCATACCCTCACCTAGCTCTAACATTCATCAGACCACAAAGGTCTGAATGTACCATCTCCAATGGTTCTTTGGCTCTGTAACCTTTTTTAGTAAAAGGTTCTTTAGTCATCTTGCCTTCAAGACAAGATTCCCATGGAGGTAAGAAGTCATCTTTTAACTCACTTAAAAGTCCACTCTTAACCAATCTCCCAATCATATTGAGATTTATGTGAACTAATCTTAAGACAAGATTCACATGGAGGTAAGGAGTCATCTTCTAACTCGCCTAGGCGCTGCCCCCACTGTTGCAGGCCCGAGTTCATAACTCACTCAAGATTGAGATCGAGTGACCCAATCATCCTATTGAAATATTAATCTATTAGCTAACGGTGTTACATCTAAAGATTAATTATTTTGTGGTCAGGTCTTATACAAACTCATTGTATAGGATACCCCCACTCGCATATCTCCACACGAGCGAGCTGTATCAAGTCATTTCTAACTATTACAAAGTGAGCTGTATCCATAGTGTTATCAGGATAATGTACCCAACCTTATCCATATACTATAGACCCTTTAGGTTACTACTGGAACATTATCCACATGTATATCGAATATATACTGTATATATATGAACTGTATAGCAAATATATAGATTGTATATTAAATATATACTGTATATCTGTTATATACTTTTCCAGTTACATGACATAAAGGATGTTAGTTTGTTGGAATTAGGTTAATCAATTCTAAGAGAAATATAAATAACAACTTTATTGAATGAATATTTGTTTTATGTTTTCAAACCACGAGTTTAAGGCATAAAACGCAACAAGCATACCCCCAAACTTAGAGTTGGATCTACATGTGATATAAAATGGGAAAGCTTAGTCAAAGAGGAACAATGTGGTGCAAGGAACATAGAGATGGGTTAAAGTGGTAAAGGAAGATATGGGGAGAAATAGTTAGGCAAGGGCTGGCTTAGAGAGTTCATTGGGAAGGTTAGTGCTAGGGTCTCTCTATCTCTAACTCATACTTACAAGCTAATGCTATGGCCGTCAGACTAAGGTCAAGGCTAAAACAGAGCAAAGGCTCCTACCGCCCGCAAGCGGATGCTGCTAACTTAAAACTAGAGGGAAAGCTTAGGATGCTTTGGCAGAGAGGCTACTCAAGAAAGCAGATAAAAATACAATAGACTATGTAGCAGAAGCAAAATCATAATATTTCTGTTCAAACTACTCTCAAAATGGTAGAGGGTGGACATGATGGTTGTAACACTATCCTAGCATCAAAACGGAAAGATAAAGCTTAGCAGAAAAAAAAATGAAGACTGAAATGGAAAGACAGATAGTAAGATTGCAGAAAAATAAATACATAAAGTAAAAATGGATTTGATTTTGTGCTGGTTGGTTGGTAGGGTTGGTGAAACTAGAAAGATGAAGACGAAGGGAGGGGCGCTAGCTAGATTGGACTGTTTTCCCTCTCTTTGTCTTCAGAGCCACTCCCTGCTGCGCTTCGTCCTCTGTTGAACTTCAGCTATGTTTAAGCAAAGAGTCGATTGTGCGGTGCTATGCAGATGAGGCTAGGGCATTCGACTTGGCCAGACGGTCTATAAGGCTTTTGATTTCGATGTCATGAGCAGTTACTTGCTCAGCTAATGCTACCACCATGAACTTCCGCTCTACCAGATTCACTGAAAATCGCGTTTGGTGGGCCCCTATTGGATTAGCGCTGCGCCGGGCGACTTCGTTGATAATGAGTCAATCAAGTACTAACTTATCCAGGATGCGCTTCTCCGTTAGGACCTCATCGTCTTGGACAACTGGGGCGCCGCTGTTCATGTAGATCATAGAAATTAGGTTGGGGAAGAAGAGACGTCCTAGATTTTGGTGGCGCACTAGGCAATTTTGCGGTGGATGAGTTGGCAAATGTAGATGCTCGTGCCCTCTATTAAATAGGCTAGGAGGAGAACCTTTTCCTTTGTCACGGAAGACTTATGCGTAGTTGGCATGATTCGACATTTGAGGAAATAAAGCCATACATTGGCTTCTGGCGTGAGAAAGTTGGAGGGAAGGGAACTGCCTCCTTGAAGGGCAATGCTTTAAGATGCTCCAGGGTAAGCAACAATAGTGAGGGCATGAGCAAATTGAGTATCAATGGGATGCTTCAGCATTTGGTTGAATATAGCTGCGCGATTGGAGGGCAGATGGAAGGCCTTGTTGATTTGCTCCAGACTCCAATCGACTTCTGCCTCCCTCACCATTGTCTTCCCAATGTTGTCAGCTCGTAGGTTACCGTAAAATTCCTTCACCAGCTGAGGGAGTAAAAGCCTTAGCAGAGCGTAGAAGTAGGCCTAGTGGTTCATGGCAATAACGTCCTTGATGAAAGGGGGCACTGGATCCAATTGTAAGCCTTTCTCAAAGAAAAAGTCTCTCTTACGCAACCGCTCATAGCTGGCATCCACTTCTTGAGAATGGAACCACTGGAAGGTAGCATCTTGAGTTGCGACAACGTTGGCTTTCTTTCGACCTGGTGAAAGCTACTGAGCTTTGACCTGCACAGACGAAACAGAGGGTTGCCACTTCCTCTCAGTTGAGGAAACGGTCTTTACAGTTTTGGCCTTGTGAGACCCTTTTGAAACAAAGGAGGAGGGAACATGCATTGGTTTCAGAGGCTTTGGAGTAGCAGATGGCTTGGGTTTCTTGGTAGAAAGGGTTTCAGAGGAAGACTCAATTGGCTGTTTAGCGGTTCATGTACGGGAGGCCGGACCAGATGGGGAAAGGTGCTTAGGAGGCTTTGGGGTTGTTTTAGGGATGTTCGAAGCAGTCACGTTGAGAGTAGGTACATGGGAGGCAGGCAGAAAGTGAGGTGTTTGAGGCCGGTAGGGGAAGAATGGGGTCAGAAACGGGCGGTAGAGGGAGAGTGGTGGATGTAAGAGTGGGGTTGGTTGAAACCTCCTCGTCCTCCGATTGAGTGTCGGGCTGCTGCTCCGAATCTGAACTAGGGGCCGGAAGTGATGTAGACACAGTAGGGGGCTAGGTTGGAGAAGCTATTGGAATTTCAGGGACGTCTGCAGCTACTGACTGGTCGTTAGCATTGACGAGGTCCTCCGAAGAGTTGTCGAATATGGGGAGCTCCATGATTTTCCTTCGATTCGCCTTAGTGTTGTAACATGGCATTTTGGCGAAGGTGAAGAGACAACGGATGGAAATTGAAAGCAAATAATGTTTTCTATGTTTTAGAATGTGTTTTAGAGCAGGTTGAGAAGTTAGCGTAACTAGGTTGCCGGGTGTTGTGGGCATGCTTGAAGGTGCAATTGTGACACCGGGGACGCAGGGGAATGCTGGGGCAATTAGGGCCAAATATGGATTCCAAATCCTGGTTCAAATTCTGGGCTTGGGAGCGCTGTCTTTTTTATTTGTCTGGAAAGAAATTTTTGTTACACGTTTGTTACGAGAAAGTTCACTGAATTTTCATCAAGTTTATAATGTTGCTCCAGTTTTATAATGTTTTTCAAAGCTGAAATTTCAGTTGTTTATGAAAGAAAATTTACGAGAAATCTTTCTTACTTGCACTCACCAAGCTTTTCAGCTCACTCTTTATCTTATGTTTTTGCCCTAAGCTGTACCTGAGTTTCTGACTTTATGGGTTCAAGGAGAAAGTAGGTCAGCTTCTGCCACCTAGAGCAGTTCAAGGGTTGCATATCATTTCGTACATATGTAGTGTATTTGTAAAGAGTTTTACATTTACACTAGGTTGATTAAAAAGATTGTCTATAATAGATGTAAGAATGGTTGTTCTATTAAGATTATTGATTTATTATTCATCCATTAAGAGCTTGTTAATCAAAGTTTCAAGTCAAAGTTAAGAAACAAAGTTGACCATGGTCGGGGTCTGTGGTCGGTGCGTCTCGTTCTAGGACTAGTAGGTGTTTTTGGATGGGGCATGGTATAAGGAACTCTGGAGAAAATGCCCACATCATGGTTATCCAGCATTGTTACAGATACATATGATTTATAATGGATTGAATGGGCAAACAAGGTCCATATTAGATGTCGCTGCTAGAGGAACTTTGCTATCCAAAACACCTGAAAAGGCACACCTATTGTTAAAGGACATACTGCTAAAAATTATATGTGGCCCATTGAAAGATATACTGCAAAGCAAGTTGCTGGAATTTATGACGTCGATGAGGTAACTGTTCTAAAAGCTAAAGTTGATGTTTTGCCTAATGTTGTTTCATGACTTGCATGACTAGGAACTTCTAGATCAAACGAGATAGTGGCAGCTGCAAACACATATCCATTTTATTTGGAGCCAACCATTGAGCAAGTTCGATATGTCAATAACATAAACTTTTACTATATAGCGAATCGGATTCAGAATACGCTACTGACACATTATCATCCAGGATTGAGAAATCATGAAAATTTCTCTTATTCTAACAACAGGAATGTTTAGCCGCCACCAAAAGACATTACGCCTCAGATAACTAAAAAGATATTATCTTTTGAGGAAATACTTGGTTCTTTCATCACTAAATCCATAAGTCCGGTCAATCGAGTTGAAAAACAGGTAGACAATATGGAAGCAAAAATTGATGAAAATAAAAGAGCAATCAAGAACATTGAGGTGCAGGTAGGGCAGATGGCTACCACTTTGAATGTTATGCAAAAAGGGAAATTTCCAAACAATACTGAGGTATACCCAATTGAGTACTACAAGGTACTTGACTTTAATAAGTGGAAGACAATTTCAAGAGCCATAAGAGGAAACAGTGGAGGACCCAATAATCTATACTGAAGAAAAAGACAATCCAAAGGCCTACTAGTTTTACTCTTCCTACTCTTCCAATTAATTTACATTAACCTCAATGTTTTCGAAAGAAAAAGGTTGATGCTCAATTTAAAAAATTCTCGGAAATGTTTAAAAAGCTTAATATTAATATTCATTTTGTAGATTGACTAGAGCAGCTGCCCAATTATGTCTAATTTATGAAGTAGCGGCTCTCTAAAATGAAGAAGTTGAAGGAATTCTAAACAGTATATCTGGCTGAGGACTACATCGCGAGAGTTCAATGAAAATTACCACATAAACTCAAAGATGTTGGGAGTTTTCCTATTCCATGCAATCTTGGTTGTTATGGTTTTAGAGATTTGTGTGATTTAGTTGCCATCATTAATTTAATTCCTCTGTCTTTATGCAAAAAATTAAATATTGGAAAAATTAAGTTGACTACTGTAACCATCCAATTAGCTAATAGATTGACTACATATCCTTATTGAATCATTGAAAACCTATTGATAAAAGTCGGCAAATTCATTCTTTGAGTAGACTTTTATGTGATGAATGTAGTGGAGGATCATGAGTTGCCTGTAATTCTTGGAAGACCATTTATGGCAACTGGCCGAATTTTAATTGATGTAGAACCAAGGAAGCTTACCGTTCGGGTCCAAGATAATAAAGAAGTATTCAATGCCACAAAGGACCCAAAAAATCGAGCATAAACTCTTAAATTGAAAAAATCTACACGTGAAGAAGTCAATGGAGGAAACAATGAATTCCAACCTCCCTGATAATTGACTTTAGCCCCGTCTAGCTATCAACGTTAAATAAAGCGCTTATTAGGAGGCAACTCATATATATAAATATATATATATTATCTTCTTAGCATTTATTTATTTATCTTCTCTTGTTTATTTATTATTATTATTTTGGAAGTTCACTAATTTATTTATTTTTATTTGCATACAATTTGTTTGAAGAAAATAAATGAAAGAAAGAAAAAAATGTCGAAACGAGCGTCGGGAACGGACATCACGCAGGTTAAAGTAACTCAGCGACATCGTTGAAACGTTCCTAGAGTGTCTCAACGTTCTTAGAGCTCTAGAACAGAACAACGAAAATGGGGGTTAAACAGATATGGAAACGTGGGGGAGACATAACATGGTTTCACTGAATCCTAACCTCTACTCTAGCATGAAATCACTTATTATTGCATAACTCGACATGGTTCCCTTCCGAGAAACCCAAACATGGATACTCACAACTTCCGTTGCTAATACCCAAACGATAAACACAAGTTTTAGGCATGATTATGGGACCCCATCTTGTGTTTGGTGTGTTGCCCTAAACTCGTAGTTTGTATTTTTGTAAAAACAAATGTCTATTTAATAAAGTTTTATTCAATAAATTTGTTGTTGAATCATAGCTTTGCATTGTCCAAAATCCAATAAACTAAACATCCAAGGTTATTTATGATGTAATCGAGACAGTATATATACTGGGTATATAGTTGATATACGGGGTATATATTTGATATACCCCTGCTATATGAATGGATAATGTCTCGTGAATAACCTAAAGGGTCTATAGTATATGGATAAGGCTGGGTACCTTATCCTGGCAACACTATGGATACGGCCCACTCTGTAAAGGTTACAAACGACTCGATCCAGGTCGTTCGTGTGGAGACATGCGAGTGGGGGTATTCTATACAATGAGTTTGTATAAGACCGAACCGCGAAATAGACAATCTTTAGATGTAACACCGTTAACTAATAGATTGTTATTTCTAAGGATGATCAGGCAACTCATTCTCAATTCTGAGTGAGTTATGGACTCCTGCCCGTGAGGGCTCGTCCTTTGATCTGTATGGGTGAGAGTGGCCTGAGTCGCCGACTCAACATTCCTACCATTTTGGGGAACAGACCGAGTGGGGAGCTGGGAACATAACTTCACAAGATGGAATTCACTCCTCCCCGACTTTAGGGGAGTAGAGGAGTGTTCCCTTAAATGCTGACTCCGGGACTTGAACAAGGGGCCCCACCCTCTCATTGGCCGAGATGGACTTCCGGTTATTGGTTGGACCATAACCGGGTTGTTCATTAGAGGAGCAGTGGTGTTTAAGGAGTATGATGTAACTCAGGGGTAAAACGGTAATTTGACCCAACTTGAGTTACGAGCACTCGTGAAGGATTGACTCGTCATTAATGGTCGTATATCCATGGACACGAAAACGTTCTGCAGTGAGAAGAGTGCAACTGCGGGTCTTTAGTGGAATGACCCGTAGTTAACGAATCTTGATTAACTTGGTCAATGAGTTCTGATCTGTAGGTCCATTAGGTCCCTTGCTAGCTCATAACAGGTAAAACGAGAATCAAATTTTTGGAAGAATTTGAATTGTTCAAATTACTTAAGGGATTATATGTATATTGATACATTATAATATATAGTTAATAATAAATTAAAACTATATATTATGAGAGAAATTATTTGAATGAGATTCAAATAAAATTAATATGAATAAGATTCATATTAAAACTATAGGTTAAAAATAATGTGCATAAGATATACATTAGAACTGTAGGTTATAGGAGAAAAATGATATAGAATATGATTCTATTGATGTGATAAATAATTAAGGGTTAATTATTTATTTGATATATATATATATATATTAATTATTAATTGGATTAATAATTAACTAATATTTATTAATTAATATGATTAATTAATTAATTATATATATATATATATATATATTAATAATATTAATAATATTAATATTAATATTAACTCCCCTACAAAATTGCAGGGGAGTAGGAGGTTTTGTGACGTGGGGAGTTACCCCACTTCATCCCTCCTCTTCTTCTTCAAGTGTGTTGGAGAAGAGAAGAAGGGGTTACAGAACAGAACCAAGAAAGAAACTCATCAATTCTCTCTCAAGAGCTCTCTTAATCTCTCCCTCTCGTTCCAAAGAAATTCTCCCACAAGAACGATCTCGTACCCAGAAGATAGCGAGGAAGATCCGGTGGTGGTGTTCGAGGGGAACTCACTGAAGAATCGTTCTTCAAAGGTTTGATTTTTCCCTGTATTTCCTTCTTTCCTTTTGGATTTTGTATCCCGAAAATTAGCAACGAATATCCGCTTCCGCTCCGGGAATCACATCCCTTCATCTTGAGTATCGACGAGCCTATTAGAAAAAAGTAGCTAATCATAAATAGAGCAAGTCAACTACCCATAAGCTGTCCTGGTCATGAAAAAGCTAGCATAAAGAACAAGGTGGCCAACAATGTTTAGTAAGACGAAGAAAATACAAACAACTCTATCTAATAATTAAAACAAAATAGCTAGAGTTTCAGTTGTTCAACAGTTACAACACGTGAATCTCCCGCGAAATGGGGTTTAGCTCATGGAGGAGGGAGAAAATGAAATGGGTAAAGAAATGTTACAACCTATTTTAGATAAAAGAGAAGAAAACCGAAGAGGGAGACAACAACTTGTAGTCGCAGCCGAATATCATTCTCTATTGTTTGCTATCTTCCGAAAATGGTGGCAGACCTCCCCAAAAAGGTGAGATTCTTCTCCATCGTCTTTCCAACACCCAAGAATGTTCACTACTGGGATATGTGTGTGCAGCATGGGTATATTTTCCCTTTTATATTGGGTCCCAATTTTAGGGCACCCAACTGAAGATTGTACGGGCATGGTAAGTTATTGGTACAGTTACTGCGCTGTAAATCCATGTTCCAGTGATTGTTTGCTCCAGCTCTGTTATGCTCTGTCTTGAACATGCTTCATCTACTATTTTATGGGCTCGACGCTTTCTTTTTTTTTTCCAAAGGTAAATGAAATATATTAAAACACGAAAAGCATAAGGAGGATCTCACAGCTCGAGATCAAGGCAACAAAACAAAAGGTAAAGAGAACAATCAAAATCACGAAAATAAGTCCCAAGCAGAGACAAGCATGGCCTCAGAGCTCCTACAACAACTCCCTGGCCAAGTAGTGCAACGAAAATACACCTCAGCTTTAATGACCCTAAGGAGCACAGACGACGAGCGACCCGGACCACCATGAATACGAAGGTTCCGCTCCCTCCAAAGGAGAGAGACAGTCGAAGTCCAAGCTAACCGCCAAACATGCCGCCGCACAGACGACCCAACACTAACATGACAAATCCAAGAAAGCTCTGAAGACCAATATGAAACCTGATGAGACGAACCGGCCCACGAAATCATACTAGTCCAAACCGCTCTACTATAAGGGCAATCAAAAAACAGATGATACCTAGACTCCAAACAAGCACAAAAAACACAAGTAGCAGGCACCAACGCATTCCACTGGCGAAGACGATTACGCGTAGATAGGCGATCACGAATTGCCAATCAAGAAATAAACGAATGTTTAGGGATATTCCCACCAAACCATAACAAGGAAAAATAAGGAACTAGCGGACGACGAGGACGAAGAAGCCCCCAAGCACTAGAGATCGAAAAAAGGCCAGACACCGCAGGAGTCCAGACAAGGCGATCCTTCTGACCAACCATGGCTTGCACCGACATCACCTCCGGGAGAAGATCAATAAGATCCATCGAAACACGAGGCCACTGCCAGGAATCGTCAGGGAGCAAAAAGTCAGCAACCTTAGCCATAGAAGATCTAGCAGCATCATAAATGACCCTATCCCCACACCTCGGGTGAATCGGACCCCCCCGGCAACCAGGAATCGTGCCACACAAAACAAAGCCGACCATCCCCAAGAACAGTACGCACCAGAGGACGGAGTGAATCCCGGACACCCAGAATATCCTGCCAACACCAGGAAAACCGAGGTGAAGGACGGACAGTCCAAATACAAGAACCCCGCAAAGCATAAGCCTCCACCCAAGCGACCCACAACGACCTAGCACGCGTGAGAAGAAGCCAGAGCAACTTCATAATAGCAGCACTATTCCACGAAGCCAAGTGGCGAACACCCAGCCCCCCCCTCCCTAAGAGGAAGACAGACCTCAGACCAAGCCACCTTCGCCCCACCCTTACAACCCTTCCACAAAAACGAGCGAAGAAGACGCTCCACCTCATGCACCACCCGGGCCGGAAGAACAAAAACACTGGCCCAGTAAACCTGAAAACTCTGAAGCACCGAGCGAATGAGCTGCAAACGACTAGCAAAAGAAAGCACACGAGCCGACCAACTCCGAATACGAGCACTAATCTTCTCCAATAAAGGCTTACAATCTCGAGAAGACGACCGACGAGAAAGGAGCAGAACGCCAAGATACCGCACAGGGAGAGTTGCCACCGAAAACCCCAAGAAAGAAGCCAACCCCTGCACCTCCTCAAGAGGAAGACTGGCCCCAAAAAAAGAGCTCTTACGAGTATTAGCAACAAGACCCGACAACGCCTCAAACTCCACCAAAGAATCCTGAATAAAGGAAAGAGAACCAACATCCCCATGCGAAAAAATCATTAAGTCATCAGCAAAACACAGGTGAGTCAAACCAATCCGATCACACTTCGGATGATATCGAAACCCTACCGGCGGGCGATTAAGCATACGCGACAACACTTCCATGGCCATAACAAAAAGATAAAGGGAAAGAGGATCCCCTTGATGGAGCCCACAACGACCAGGAAAATAACCCTCAAACGAACCATTCAGAGAAATGGAGAACATCGGAGACGTCACACAAGCTCGGATCCAATTAACAAAGCGAGCCGGGGTCCCAATGGCCAGTAACAGACCAAACAGGAAATCCCAATGCACCGAATCATACGCCTTCTGAAGATCCACCTTAAGCACACAACGAGGGATACCCTTATTAAGATGATACCCCCCAACAAGCTCCTGACAAAGCAAAATATTGTCCACAATACGACGACCGGGCACAAAAGCAGACTGATTTTGACTAGTAAACCTGGGAAGCCAGAATTTCAACCGGTTAGCTAAAAGCTTCGTGATGCACTTATACAACACATTACAGCAGGAAATAGGGCGAAAATTCCCTAACCCCGAAGGATTGGGAATCTTAGGGATCAAAGTAAGCGATGTAGCATTCACCCCAGAAGGCAAAAAGGAAGTATCAAAGAAATGCAACACCGCCTTACAAAAGTCATCGCCCACAACACTCCAAGCCGCCTTAAAGAAGCCCACGGAGAACCCATCCGGACCAGGAGCCTTACCACTAGCCATCGAAAACAACACCTCCCGCACCTCCAGAGAAGTAACAGGACGACACAACTCCACCCCACACTCAGGAGGCCACACAAAATCCACAATAGCAGCCAAACGAGCAGTAAGATCACGATAACCTACACATTCCGAGCCCAACAACCGACGATAAAAACTAACTGTCAATCGAGCAATCTCAGCACGATCAGTAACAACCCGACCTGCATCATTCGTCAAGGAGGCAAGATCATTACGAACAATTCGGCCTCGAACACTACGGTGGAAAAAAGCAGAGTTCTGGTCGCCCAAAGAAAGCCACCGGACCCGGGACTTCTGACGCAACGAAGCCTCCTCCATCACAGCCCAATCCCAGAAATCACGTGAGGCGACCCGCTCCTCTTCCTGAGCACCTATCGAAGAAGGGTCACGCAAAAGTAAAGCCTGAGCAGCAAGCATACGAGCACGCGCCTCCTGCACACCCTTCTGAATAGTACCAATATGATGGCCGCAACGATGCAACACAGGCTTCAAAGCACGAAGATTCATACCAAAACTCACAAGAGGAGAAACCTGAGAATGAACCTTCCACGTGTCCCGAACAACTGACAAGAACAGGGGATCCGCAGCCCAATGGTCAAAGAACCGAAAAGACGGGCGACACCTAGGCACCTCAGCACCAACTAGAAAAACAAGAGGGCAATGATCAGAGACACCCCACTCACGAACCTGAACCTCAAAAACAGGCATGGAACCAAACCAAGCGGAATTGACCAAAACACGGTCAAGGCGCTTGAGAATAAGACCAGCCCCCAAATGCTTATTTGTCCAAGTAAACCAAGACCCAGACACACGAGGCTCCACCAAATCGGCCGGTAACAAAACATCATCAAAACACTCCATATCTGACAAAACAGGACTACCACCCAGCATCTCAGACGAATGCCGAATAGCATTAAAATCACCCATCACCACACCAGGACCCGACCAAGTCGAACATATGGACACAAGAGAGTCCCACAACAGAGCCTGCTCAGAGGTGAAATTAGAAGCATAAACACAAAGAACCTGCACCGAAAGCTGAGAAACTCGATCAAAAAACAACACCATACACAAACTGATCAGAAATAGTAATCGGGGAAAAATCATAACGTCCCGGGCGCCACAACACCCAAATCCTACCAACACCAGAAGAAGAATAACTGCTGACGCACTGCCAATGCACCTGGAAGGGGCGAAAGACAGAGGCAAAATTACGATGCAAAACACGAGTCTCCAAAAGACAACAAAACTCAGCACGAACACTACTCAGAAACGAGCGGACCTCGCGGCCCCTTGCGGCGGCATTCAAACCCCGCACATTCCACGAGCACCAACTAGTCATGGGCTACAGGAGGGGAAGAAGAACCCGCCCTGGAAACAGGGGACAAGCGACGACGACGAGAGACAACCGTAGTGAAACCCTCCTGATCATCACCAGAGAAAAAACCATCCCCAAAAAGCGGCGAAAACACCCCCTCACCACTATCCCGACACGAAGGGCCAGGAAAAAGAACAGCCTTACCACTAACCCGACCCGAAGGACCAGAGTCATGACCAGTCGTAGCAGTCTCAGTAGGTAACGACAAAGCCTCAAAACGGTTACCAGAAATAGCCCGCTCCACTGGACGAGCAGGAGCCACAGCAGCAAGGGCCCGACCAGGCCCGGACACCACAACTGGGGAAACAGAAGCTGAAGGGGCTGCCACCGGCGGGACCGGACCCTGAGGCGCCTTAGGAACCCAAACCTGCTCAACGGAACAAGTCGAATCAGAATGGCCAAAGATACAGCATTTCGAACACCGCCGTGGCTTCCAGGCATACGCAACAGCAACGGTAAACAAGACATCACGAACCTTCACCTTAACTGACGAAGGAAAAGATGAAGCAGCCCGCATCTCAACACAAATACGGGCAAAAGACAGACGGCTACGATCCTCAGTAGCCTTATCAAGACAGAGAGGCACACCCAACACACTAGCAATAACACTAAGCCCCCGGGGAGTCCACAGCTCAAGCGGAATATTAGACAATTTAACCCAGACTGGAACAGAAGCAAAAGAAAAAGACTGAGGAACAATACCAGGAGTCCAAAGACGGAGGAAGAGCGGCTTCCCCCCAATGTGCCACGGCCCATGGGACAGAACCCAATCACAGGAAGAAGCATGCAGGAATTGGAACACAATGAGCCCGTCATCCAGATAAGTAATAACCGGCTCCTCCACACTTGCCCAAATCCGAGCCACCAGACGGGAAACCACAACATAAGGAGGTCGAGAGTCAAGAAACTGACCCACCAAAGAATTAGCCCACAACTTCTCCCCCTCCCCAACAATATCATCAGAGGGAACCGCAACGAGCTCCCCATCCATCACCACTGGAGGAAAACACTCAAGGCGAGTCGCCAACCCAGAAGATGAGCCAAAAAGGCCACGCCAAGAATCTGGGCCGCAAGGAGGCAAACCACTCAAAGAACCGACCCCAAAAGCCCCCGAACATGTCTCAACCGACTTCGAAACAGGCCCTAAATCATGAACCTGAGAGGAAACCGAATGAAACAAAGAAGGACCGGGGGAACCGGCGCCAAAACAGCCGGAACCGACCCCGAAGAGCCTGAACCAGCCTGAACCTGCAGGGAACCATGCTGAACCGGCGCCAAACCTGCTGAACTAGCCGGAACCGGGGAGAACCGAGCAAAACCGGTGCTGAACCAGCCAAAGCCGCCGAAACCAGCGCTAGAACCGCAGAACCATCCAAAACCGGCGGAGAGCCGGGCAAAACCAGCATGGAACCAGCCGAACCAGGCAAAAGCGAGGGAGAACCGGGCAAAACCGGCGTAGAACCAGCCAAAACCGGAGGAGAGCCAGGCAAAACCGGTGCGGAAACGGCACCGGACCGAGAACAACCGACGCGGAACCAATCGATCCACCTTGAACCGGCACGGAACCAGTCGAACCAACCTGAACCGGTGCAGAAAAAACCGAACCAGGCTAAACCGCAACCGAACCGGACTGCACCAGACCACCAGACCAGACCGAACCAACAATATCAGACCGGCCCAACCCAACACGCGGCCCATGCAAACTAGGGTTCACACCCATCCCACCACCAGCTCCGACGCCGTCTCCCACCTCCGGCGCCGGCGACGGCCGCAACGGCCTGATCGAAGCACCACCACGCCCTTTGGATTTCTTCATCGCATGCACCACCGAGTGAAGAAACTCACGATCCAGCCTTCACCGTCCAACAACCACGGCCAGAAAACGCCGTCACCGTCCGGCCAAACTCTGAAACTACGCTACACCACTTCGAAAACAAGTGAAGCAATCGTCAAAAGTCGCCAAAAGAAGAAGACAAAGAATGCCGCTTCAAGATCAGCCGCAAGCCCACGACAACCGCTCCAACAAACAAATTGAAATCAATATTGAAACAAAACGCAGCAAAAGATTAACCACTGAAATCAGTCAAAACGAAAAGCCAATTCTTGAATGCAACAGCCACCAACACCAACAAACAGACGCCACAGAGGAAAATCAAACAAAGAGACTGATCGGAGAACCCCTACCCTGACGGCCGGAAACCATCAAGGAGGAGAGAGAACAGAGAAATTTCCTCTCATTTCCGATGTTGAAATAGATATTCAACCTCGACGCTTTCTTTTTGCCTTGTCTTCCTTTTCCAAACATGCACATACAAGCCAATAATAAGAGAATGCAACACAAATTTAAGCCAAAGCATTCAAGACATGAGACTTTAGCCCGGAATTCAATTTCTTGGATTATTCATGATGTTAATAGCTAAAATAGACACACTTTGACATTCATTTGTACAAAATTACCCAAATAATTACGAGAATAACTTCCTTTTGGAAAGTTATCACACCCCAAACTTAAAATCTTGCATGTCCCCAAGAAAAAAGCATGCATTTCACCCCTGTACACGAAAGAAAAAAACATTAGCAGCATGCACACCAAACACCCAGACTTGTGCCTCGACCCTTTACCTTGATCAGCTATGCTAGAGCTTACATACTCTACTGTAATACTTCAGCTGGAGCAAGGAAAGGAAATCAGCTTAATTTTTCTCACACTCCAGAAGATGCTATTTTATGCCCAGCTCTAACATCCTTCTACTTCCTAACCTCAAGCGATTTCTTTCTCAAACCCCTAACACTAGCCTAAACCTTTAACCTTTGCACTAGCAACATGGACTTCTTTAACCATGGTCTACTAGCCCTTCCTAATCCCACAACCTCTTTTTACTATGCGTGCGGGTTATGAGCCCTCTTTTAATATATATATATATATATAAAAATGCATGAATTACAGGATTATAAAGATTCATGGTTATACAAATTAGCTACAAAATGTGTAAGAACTGAACGTTCACTCCCCCAAACTTAAAAGAATGCATTATCCTCAATGCAGCTAAGGACAAGTAGAACAGAGTGCTTCATCATGCCCCCAAACTTAAAGCGAAACTATGACAGGGATTATAAGAGTGCTCGCTAAGAGGATAGGTACATGAGTAGGGATGGCTGATGCTAAAATCTAAGGGGATTTATAAGAGGTCCAGGATAGCTATACAAAGATAAAGTTGGCTTTCGATAGAAGGCCATTGGAATTCCTCCCTAAGGTCATCGCTACTTGGGGCCAATACTACTAGAAGGATGCAAGGGCATGGGCAGGAGAGCATGAACAAGAGGGTAAATAAAAGAAAGCTAGAAAACATTTAAGTGCTTTAGCATCAAAAGAAATGATTGCGCACTAGCATGCTTTAGCATCGAGACTATACACAAAGGGCAGGGCAAAAGGCAGATGCTGAGTACATAAGATTACTAACACTTCCTTTTCATTGATTTCAAATGTGGGGGGGGGGGGGGGGGGGGGGGGGGGGTTTCACATACTGACTAAAAAAAACCAAACTACACCAGGCATAAATTGAATTAAATGCATGCATTTAAAATGTAAGAAATTTAAAACTAACTAAGAATTAAAGATAATAATAGGGGGAAGGGGGTTCATTTGCCAGAGCAAAAAAGGAAGGGCACTTCTTTTTTGCAGTTTAGGCAGAGCTTCCTTCTATGCTCTCCTCTTCCTCCAAAGAGTTGCTTGTGGGTTGATCTTCCTCTTCAAAGCTGCTGGACCATTATTTAATCCAGCTTGGGTGGCAGCAGATGTTGATTGGACCATTTCCTTTTCAAAGTTGTTACATTGACTTTCACATGTAAATCTGGTCTCTTGCTAGTCTTTATGAGCTATCATAATCTGGTTATACCCACTGTAGCCATCTAGAAAACAATAATATTCCTGACCTGCCATCCAATCAAGAATTTGATCGATAAAGGGGAGAGGGAAATGGTCCTTCTTTGAAAAATCAAATCATTTTGACTAAGGCATTCCACAATGAGGTTGACAACTAATTTATAACATTTTTAAAGGAAAGAAAATGCACGAAAACACAGAGGAAGTATTTTTAATTGAATTAAAATGAATAAACAAGCTGTATAATGAGTTCTAGCTTGACCCTTTTCTCTTTTGAGTGTGAGGGGAGTGTAAACTCGCTAAAGGACATAAGAATAATAGAATAGACGACGAGCAAATTATAAAACTTGAATGAATAACAATAAAGTACGAAAATACAAGCAAATAACAACTAAAACTTGAATCTAAGACTAAGAACGAGTTTTACAACGAAGATAGAATGTAAATGAAGCTGAAAACGAACTTGGAAGGGATGATTTGGAAGTGGAGGGATGATTTTCTTATATAGGAGGTTCGAGTTGTTGAACTTCCCACCTTTTTAGGTGGAAATAAGTCGAGATACACCTAATCACTCCCATTCGACTTAGACTCACGGTAATACTTTGATTCCAACACATGGAAAATATTCTCCTTGCCCCTCATTAATCAAAACACACGTTTTTCCCAATTTGGTCTTCGAAATTGCGCCAGGTGCAATTCCTGCAAAACAGAAAGTTGTTATTTTCTTCCAACTTTGACCGTATTTTCTCATATTTTTCGTAAAGTACCATAGTTTTACTTTTATGCAAATATGTTCTATGCATGTTCTACTTTAAGAATATGTGGTCCTTTTTGGCAAATAATGACGGAAAAGGGGTAAAAAACGTGGTCAAACGGGCCTACCGACAAATGTGTCTGCAGTAAAAGTATTTTAGTTGCTAAGTTTTTGCTTGTGTATTTTGGCGATTGAAGTGAGTAATTTCCTTGGTCATTGTTACTTGTTGGCGAGTGAGCATGGAGTTGGAATTGTGGAATTATTGGTTTTTTTTGTCGATTAAATAGTAAAAGCGAAAAAGTTCTCTGATATTCATTGAATCCATAAGAGTTTAGGTTCTTGCTTTAAAGTCAAAGGAATACTTGTTGTTCGCCAAGAGAAGTAGACATTAAGCCATTTCTTGATCCCTCTGCACGTTTTTGTTAAGCGAGTTTAAGTTGGAACCATTACGTTGTTCGCTGTAGGTGCTCACATCGTCATGCTTGGTGTTAGTTGTCAGTTAAATGGTGAAAGTGGGGAAAACTCTTTAGGTGATGTCCATCAGGAGTTAAGCATCTACTCTAAAGTCAAATAGAGAAGCAAGGATTAGGAGTTAGCGGTAAGTGAATGCTCTTGTGCCTAGAGAATGACTTGTTAAGACATTGTATAGACGAACCAAAACTTGAAGGAAGAATGAAACTATACTTAGTAAAGATGTTGCAAGTAAGAAGCTAGTAGAAAAGTAATAGGTCAAGGTCAAGCACCAAGAATCGCTTGACTAGTCAACTTTCGAGGACAAAAGTTTTTAAAGGAGAAGAGTCTACAACACCACGCCGTTTAGAGTAATGCGACTCTCGAACTTTCAGGGACAAAAGTTTTTTTAAGGTGGGTGGTCTGTAACGCCCCAAGTTTTCGACTTATTTTTATCTTAAGATTTAAATTCGGCCTTTGGATTTTCCCCTAAGCTAGTAATTAAATTCTTGGATTTCTACATTGGAGTTCTAATTTTGGGTAAACAATAATTTAAGTTTAATTTCGTTGGATTAAGATGAATTAAGTTATCAAGTTTTGTAGGCGATTTTTTATTAAATCTTAAATCCGAGGTTTTTGGGGAATTCGATTTTTACTTTATGCGTTTAATTTTTGGGTTTTAGAGTTTCAGTTAACTATTTTATTTCGGGTTGTTGTGGGTTTTATTTGTTTTACTAAAGTGTAATTTTGGGGCTTCTTGTTTTGGGCCATTGTGTTTTTTAAGTTGGACCTCCTTTAAAAATTGGGGATTGAGCTTTTAGTTTTAAAACAAACTAAAAAGAAAAAGGAATTAAAACAAATCAAACCATACACCCCTTCATCTTTTCATCTCCTTCCCATTCCTCAAACCCTAGCTACCACCCCCGCCCCATTGTGGTTTCATTCCCGCTGGCCACTATTCGGCGGTCATTGACAAGCAGCAGTAGCATACAACAGTTTTGGCGGCGGCGGCAACTTAACTGAGCAACAGAGATGTGACGCCCGAGAGGAGGGGTACATGAATGAATCGATACCACATCCGAATGAGAGGGATCTTGAAATTGTTAAAGAATGGTCAATAAAGGGTTAAAAAGAATTGATAGTCACTACCTATACCAACAAGGTGCACCTTCCTGTTCGGTGGCTCAATCGTAAGAACTCCAAAGTTAAGCGTGCTTGGCTTGGAGCAATCTTAGGTTGGGTGACCTCCTAGTTGAACTAGCATACTTAGGAGTAGTGATCTCGGTCGACCTCCTCGTCATCACCAGGTACGCTTCATGCTCGTCCTTGAGAGCTTATACATTTCCCATGATTTACTTGTGCGCTGAAATTTTCTTATCAGTTTTTGTTGCCGCTCTGTTTCGCTAGACATAGAGTGTTTATTAAGCGTACCAAATAGAATGTGGTGGACTTTTTACTATTATGGGAGTTTCGACTGCCACTTTTCCTTTCAGTTTTTGCGTGGAGTATCGTGCTAACGTCTTACCGAAATTTTATGCCGTTCTTCCAGACAATGCTTCCCCGTCGTAGTATGAGATTGCGAGCTGACACCGACCCCGCTCCCGGAGGTGAGAACGGAGCGGATCCACCGCCCCCTCCAGTTAGGAACCAGGCAGGAATAGTCCCTCCATTTCCTCCAGCAGCAGCTCGAGAGCGGGCAGATCCTGCAGTTCCTCAGGTGAACCCCCAATTGGCATTGCTTGTGGAGGCCTTGCAAGCAGTGATCAGTAACGCCGCAGGGGTGGGCGGGGTCCAAGCTCCACCACCCCAACACCTTCATACACCCCAGAGCGAGGCTCGCTTCATCAAGGATTTCATGCGCTACGGACCCCCAACCTTTGACTGTGAGAGTGAAAGAGCGACTGCAGCGGAAGAGTGGATCAGAGAGTTGGAAGCCCTTTACGCGTATCTTGGTTGCGATGACCAATTCAAGGTGAAGGGCGCGGTTTTTATGTTGAGGGGCGAGGCCCTGAACTGGTGGGACTCAGTAGCAGCGGCAGAGGATCATGCGAATGTACCAATTCCGTGGGCAAGGTTCAAGAACTTGTTGTACGACTACTACTATCCGGAGACTGTGAAAGACATGAAGGAGGCAGAATTCTTGCATCTAGTCCAAGGAACATTATAGGTGGCACAGTATGAAAGGAAGTTCACGGAACTCTCCCGTTTCGCTCTAGAGTTGATTCCCACTGAGGCATTAAAGATCAAGAGGTTTGTTAAAGGCTTGCGCAAGGGAATCAGAGGCCCGGTGGACCTCCAGCGACCCACCAACTATGCTGAAGCGGTTAGGGGCGCCTTGGTTATGGATAAGGATGTTTCCAACAAGGCCTCACCCCTGCCAGAGGTCGGATCATCTTCAGGTGTGAAAAGGAAGTTGATAAGAAAACAATAGCCAATTGGATCTAAGAACCCTTATGGTTATGCAAACCCCTAGATCACAAGTGCTAAAACCCCCAAATCAAGATGATGTCAACCCAAGGAAGAAGTTAGAACGGATTTACCTTGATGATCAATATCAAGAGTAGAGAAAACTTGTTTCTAAACTCAAGATTCGAACCACTTCACAAGATAGCTTGATCAAGGCTACTTGAATGATTCTAGCATGCAATTCTAAAACACAAGAAATTCAAAGGAAAAGCTCATGGCTCAATAAGCTTAAATTTCATTATCTCAAAACTCAAATCTCAAATCTGTCTTTTTTCCAAGGGAACAAGCTAGGCTATTTATAGCCTCCAAAACAACCCTTCGAGTAACCTAAAAGAATTATAAAGGTTGTAACTCCCTACTACATCAATACCATAACCACCACTAACACAAATAAAACTTAAAACACATAAATGCAAAGGTTTAAAACTGAAAATACAATTAAACATGCTTTAAATCCGAGAATGAAACTCCTCCACCATAAAACCAAGAGTTTGTAACCCTTCAAGAGTGAATGAATTGGAGTTTGAACTACTTTCAAGTACTTTGAAGTCTTGTTCATTTAATGCATCTTGAGTTCAACTTAGACTTCCATTAATGCAACTTGAGTTTGTAGTAAATGAAGTTGGACTTGTTCTTGAATTAATTCAATGCAACTTGAGGTTGCCATAAATGACACTAGAGTGCATTTAATGCAACTCCAATTTGTTGTCAACTTGGACATAGGATTCTCCAACAACTTCCTTTAACTCTTGAAGACTAAGACACTTTGGTTCATATCATCCTCCCTGTCTTCAAAAGGATTCGTCCTCGAATCAAAAGAATCTCCTACATCAAATGGACGAAAATCAACAGCATTGAATATGTAATTTTCATCGAACTTGCCGTGTAGAGCACTCTTAAAATCATCAAATGTCAAATTTATAGCTCTACATGGGTTCTTCTTCAACTTCTTTCCAAAAGAAAAGCGATCCTTCCAATAGTGTCTCCAAACCCAATCACCCGGCTTGAACATTGTATACTTCCTTCCATGAATGAATTTAGAAGCAAATTGGGACTTTTGCTTCTCACAAGATGCTTCAGCCTTGTAGACCACATGTTGACTGTCATTTTGTACTTTGGAAGCAATCTTTGGTTCAATCCTCTCAATGAGTGTTCTAGCCTCCTGTAAAAACTCAAGGGAAACACTAGACCAACATGGTTTAAGCTCTCCCGTTAGATAACAAACGCCTTTGTACAAAAGATCAAGAATGTTTTGTTTGGAAAATAAAACATAGTTGACATCACAAACTTTTTCAAACAAGCTTACATTCTTGGCTTTTCTCTCATTTTTCTCTTTAGGCTACAAACTAATCTCATGCTTTTCTCTCACACAAGATTCTTTTTCAAACAATTCACATGCTTTGGCTAGAGTGTGATACGAATCCATTTGTGACCAATTACATATATCAAATGAGCAATTATTACAAGAAAGGCAAGGAAGATTCAAGAGGCTTTCACACTGCACCTTCAAAAGCTTGTTAATGCACAAGAACCAACAAAGAGTTTTGAGCCCGAATTTATTCATAATGTTACTTCAATGAGTCAAGAAGAGAATGGAGCAAAGATGGCACGAGAAAAGTTGTCTATTTTGAGAGATGGCACGGAGGACAAAAAAAGTGTGCAGATTCGTGAACAGGTGCCTTTGCAGATTGCACCTCTTTGGAGTTTGTGAAGTCAAAAGTTGTCAAACCATATTCAAATGTGAAGCGCCTCCTACAGCACATAGATAAGACCATTTGAAGCATGACTACGTTTTCTGATCCGCATTTAAGTGTCTATAATGATGTGCAATCAAGTTTTAATTTGCATGTCTTATTTTCTACAATTTGCATTAAGTAGTATTTTGAAAAACTTTTGGTGTTCTTATGTTGAACGACCATTTGGCCTATTTAAAGGCTTGTAATGCTCTTGTTATGAAACTTAAGATTAAAACATATTGAAATTCAAGAACTTTTGTTCCTTAACACTTTTGGTGTTGCTTCTTTCAAATCTTGCTTTAGGTTTGATGTTAAACCGATTCATTGGATTAGTCTAGATCAAGCTAATTCTGGAGTGAGTCGTCTTAGGATCTAGAAGTGACCATCGTAGATTCTAAGTCCGATCTAAGAGTGATTCATCTTGTAACCTTACTCTTGGTTGGAATCATTCGGTAAGTTAGTCGTTTTTGTGAATGTTTGCAAGGATCCTAGAAGGACCTCTAGCTTTGTAAACACGAGCAACCTTGGCGCTTATCATTTGGTATCAGAGCATTGGTCGACATCCTTTGGCCGGCTCTAGAGGTGAAATATCTTTACTTTGTCTAATTTTATATTCTGTCATTTTTTCTTTTTTCGAAAGTAGTTCTTACAAAGTGTAACAAGACATACTACAACTTGCCTTGAAATTCTTGTCTTTTTTGCTCTCGGATTATTAGCAAAGAAAAAAAAATAGAAGCAAAAGAGAAAAAAAACAGAAGCAAAAGAAACAAAAATCAGTAGCAAAAGAAAGAAAACAGTAGCACAAAAAAAAAGCATTCGAAGATCCGAGGCACATGAAAAGTTCTTTTCATTATGTTGTGTTTTGTTTAAATTATCAAGTTTTTTATCCTAAGATTGAGTTGCTGTAGTCTTAGTTTGTGAGAGTTGATCATTGAATTAGTTATATCAAGCCTTAAGCAAGATTGCACCAAAATTTAAGTCAACCCTTACATCTTTGACCTAGTACCAAAAGCCTACCCTCGAGTGATAAACACGAGTGTCCTTGAGTGAAATCCTAGTGAGAGGAGTGGAAAGGTCCTTATTTTGTTATTTTATTTTTCTAACAAAATGTCACAGGGAGTACCGCAAGATCCTACTATGGCCATTCTTCAATCAATTCAAGGTATGGTGGAAATGATGAGGGAAGATAGGCAGGAAAGAAGGGTGCAACAACGAAGAGAAGAACGAGTCTTACAGGAAGATGAAGGTATGTTTGACTTCGATGTACAAAAAGAACAAGTTGGGAGTAGAGGAAGGAATAACTTTGCCAACATTATGCAACCGAGGAGATGGGAAAGAGTAAATGAAAAGAGAGATGGTGGAGCTCAACTCAAAATTCCACCATTTAGTGGAACGGCGGACCCCGATGCTTACTTGCGATGGGAAAGGAAGATAGAACGTGTATTTCATTGCTCTACATATAGTGAAAATAAGAAGATGAGACTTGTCATTGCCGAATTCATTAATCATGCTAATGAATGGTATCAACATCTCAAATCCGAGAAAAGAAGGAAAGATGAGGATCAAATAGAAACTTGGGAAAAACTCAAAGAAGCCATGAGAATGAGGTATGCTCCCAAACATTATAAAAATGATTTGAAAACTAAACTGCAAGCTTTGAGGCAGGGAACAAAAAGTGTTGATGAGTATTATCAAGAGATGTGATTTTAATGGAAAAAGCACACATTCGAGAAGAAGAGGAAGAAACCATGTCTAGATTCCTTGGAGGTTTGAATCTGGAAATTGTTCATCATATTGATAGAAATCCACCACCTTACTTGGAAGATATGTATCACCATGCTATCAAAATTGAAGATCAATTGAGGAAAGAAGAGGAGCATTCCAAATGGAATGAATTCATGCAACCAAAAGGGAATCTGAAGACTAAGGCATTGTGATCTGATGTCAACCCAAGGAAGAAGTTAGAACGGATTTACCTTGATGATCAATATCAAGAGTAGAGAAAACTTGTTTCTAAACTCAAGATTCGAACCACTCCACAAGATAGCTTGATCAAGGCTACTTAATTGATTCTAGCATGCAATTCTAAAACACAAGAAATGCAAAGGAAAAGCTCATGGCTCAATAAGCTTAAATTTCATTATCTCAAAACTCAAATCTCAAATCTCTTTTTTCCAAGGGAACAAGCTAGGCTATTTATAGCCTCCAAAACAACCCTTCAAGTAACCTAAAAGAATTGTAAAGGTTGTAACTCCCTACTACATCAATACCATAACCACCACTAACACAAATAAAACCTAAAACACATAAATGAAATGTTTAAAACTGAAAATACAATTAAACATGCTTTAAATCCGAGAATGAAACTCCTCAACCATAAAACCAAGAGTTTGTAACCCTTCAAGAGTGAATGAACTGGAGTTTGAACTACTTTCAAGTACTTTGAAGTCTTGTTCATTTAATGCATCTTGAGTTCAACTTAGACTTCCATTAATGCAACTTGAGTTTGTAGTAAATGAAGTTGGACTTGTTCTTGACTTAATTCAATGCAACTTGAGGTTGCCATAAATGATACTAGAGTGCATTTAATGCAACTCCAATTTGTTGTCAACTTGGACATAGGATTCTCCAACAACTTCCTTTAACTCTTGAAGACTAAGACACTTTGGTTCATATCAGAAGTTCCCTTCGACTTATGCCGACCCGGTATTGAGAGCACCCCAGCGCCAGGCTCAACACCAGGGCATGCCGCCAGTATGCCCCACCTGCAAGAAAAGACATACGGGGCAGTGCTGGACGGGAAGTAAGGGTTGTTTCAGGTGCGGAAGAGAGGGGCATTTTGCAAGGGAATGTCCCATGTCGGCCGCAAATACACAGAGGTTGGGTCAGAGGATTCCACCACCAGTTTCGACGCAGGGAAATAACCAAAGGGCTCGTGTCTTCGCACTTACTCGCAAGGAAGCAGCGGATGCCGAAACGGTGGTCACAGGTATTTCTTCTCATTTTTTTTGGGCTTTGTGTGTGAGCGTATGTCCTTATCTTTGCATTGTGATCCAGGTACTGTTTTAGTCCATGACGTGCCTGCGTATGTATTGTTTGATTCGGGGTCGAGCCACACCTTCATCTCTTCTGCGTTTGTTCGTCAGGCAACCCTCGAATTAGAGCCGTTAGGGTTTTTGTTGTCGGTTTCTACACCATCAGGGTCGATTTTGATTGCTAGCCAAAAGGTGAGGGCAGGTGAGTTGTCTTTTGATAATCAGACTCTAAGGGCAAGACTGATCCAGCTGGACATGCGAGATTTTGACGTTATTGTGGGCATGGATTGGCTAGCTACCAACCAAGCCAACATTAATTGCTTGAGAAGAGAAGTCTCCTTCCAACTACCTTCGAGTCGGAACTTTACTTTTAAAAGGGTTACGGGTAGAGTCCCAAGGACAGTATCAGCGTTGAAGGCAAGATGCCTGTTGCAGAATGGAGCTTGGGGATATTTGGCCAACGTCGTCGACGTTAGTAAGACTCCACCTGGTATCGACTCCGTTCACGTGGTCAGAGAGTTCCCAGATGTGTTCCCCAATGACCTTCCAGGGCTACCCCCTGTTCGTGAACTGGATTTTTGTATCGATTAACCACTCAGGACAGCTCCCATTTTGAAGGCACCGTACCGCATGGCTTCAGCGGAACTTAAGGAGCTTAAGGTTCAGCTGGAAGAACTCTTAGACAAAGGCTTCATTCGCCCGAGCGTGTCTCCTTGGGGTGCCCCCGTGTTGTTTGTGAAAAAAAAGGATGGATCTATGCGACTTTGTGTTGACTACCGAGATCTGAACAAGGTGACAATAAAAAATAGGTACCCCCTTCCTCGCATCGATGACCTCTTTGACCAACTAAAAGGAGCAAGGGTGTTCTCGAAGATAGACCTACGATCGGGGTACCATAAGTTGAGAATTAAAGACGCCGATATACCTAGGACAGCCTTCAGAATCAGGTATGGGCATTTTGAGTTTACCGTTATGTCTTTCGGACTCACTAATGCCCCTGCGGCATTTATGGATCTCATGAATCGAGTTTTTAAGGAATTTTTGGATCTGTTTGTGATCGTGTTTATCGACGATATTTTGATTTACTCCAAAACGGAAGAGTAGCACGAAGGACATCTACGGCAGGTCCTTACCGCTTTGAGGAAGAACAGCCTGTACGCGAAATTCTCGAAATGTGAGTTTTGGCTGGTTAAGGTGGCTTTCCTTGGCCACATAGTCACCAGGGAAGGTATTGCTGTGGACCCGGCCAAGGTGGAGGCGGTCAGTGGTTGGCCAAGGCCTCGCACAGTGACAGAAATCTGCAGTTTTCTCGGCCTAGCCGGCTATTATAGAAGGTTCGTCCAGGATTTCTCTCGGGTGGCGGCACCGTTGACTCAGTTAACCCGCAAGAATGCTACGTTCGATTGGAACGACGAATGTGAGAAAAGCTTCCAAGAACTGAAAGAGCGTTTGGTCATGGCCCCAGTGTTCACAGTACCGGATGGGTCAGGAAGTTTGGTGGTGTACAGTGACGCTTCACGAAGGGGCTTAGGTTGCGTTCTGATGCAGCAGGGAAAAGTCATTGCCTATGCCTCACGTCAGTTAAAGGTACACGAGCTTAACTATCCCACCCATGACTTGGAGCTTGCTACGGTAGTTTTCGCCTTGAAGATATGGAGACACTATCTTTATGGGGAAAAGATTCAGATCTTCACCGATCACCAAAGTTTAAAATATTTCTTCACTCAGAAAGAACTTAACCTCAGGCAGCGGAGGTGGTTAGAACTGGTAAAAGACTACGACTGCGAGATCAATTACCATCCGGGTAAGGCAAACGTGGTGGCCGACGCACTCAGTAGAAGAGCAGCAAGCGTAGCTCCTCTGGTAGTACCTCCTGGACCAGTGTTAGATGAGTTGGACCGTTCGGAGGTAGAGTTAGCGGTGGAAGATGTTTCGGCAGTGCTGGCTCAACTCTCGGTCAAACCCACCCTAAGACAACGAATCATCACTGCACAAAAGGGAGACTCCAGTCTGAGCAAGGGTTTCGGGATGCTGGGCCAAGGAGATTTTTCCCTTTCGAAAGATAAGGCCCTGCTCTATCAGGGGAGACTGTGCGTACCAAGAGTTTTTCCTTTAAGGAGGGGTTTACTAGCCGAGGCTTATAATACCCCATTCTCGGTGCATCCTGGAAGTACCAAGATGTATAGAGATCTTAATAGACACTATTGGTGGCACAATATGAAGTGTGAGATTGCTCAGTTTGTTAGTAGCTGTTTGACGTGCCAACAGGTGAAAGCCTCCAGACAGAGGCCCGCCGGGTTGTTGCAACCTTTAAGTATACCGGTGTGGAAATGGGATGACGTAGCCATGGACTTCATTACAGGGTTGCCGAGAACGGCTAAAGGTTTCACAGTGATTTGGGTGATTGTGGATCGCTTAACAAAGTCTGCGCATTTCATACCAGGCAAAGCCACGTATTCAGTAGAAAGGTGGGCGGAACTTTATCTGCAAGAAATTGTTAGACTCCATGGCATACCAGTGACCATAGTGTCAGATCGGGACTCCCGTTTCACGTCAAGTTTTGGTGGAGTTTACATAAAGCTCTGGAGACACGACTCGATTTCAGTACGGCGTTCCACCCCCAGACCGATGGTCAGACCGATCGTCTGAACCAGGTCCTGGAAGATATGTTGAGGGCTTGCACATTGGATTTCGGTGGTTCTTGGGACAAACACCTGGCAGAGTTTGCATACAACAATAGTTATCAGGCGACCATTGACATGGCCCCATATGAAGCGTTGTACGCGAAAAAGTGTAGGTCGCCGGTGCATTGGGATGAGGTCGGTGAGAGAGTCCTGTTGGGACCAAAATTGGTACAAGAAACTAATGTTGCCATCCAAAATATTAAAGCAAGAATGCAGACGGCCCAAAGCACACAGAAGAGTTACGCTGATATTAGGCGAAGGGCATTGGAATTTGAGGTCGGTGACCACGTTTTCCTTCGTGTGGCACCAGTGAAAGGAGTCCTACATTTTGGTAAGAAGGGAAAACTCAGTCCAAGATTTATTGGTCCTTTTGAGATCTTGGAGCGCATCGGACCGGTCGCTTACCGGTTGGCCTTGCCACCGTCATTAAGCGCAGTGCATAACGTGTTCCACGTGTCCATGTTGAGGAAATACGTCTATGACCCTTCCCACGTCTTGGATTACGAACCACTGCAGGTAGATGAAACATTGTGCTATGAAGAAGTACCCATTGGGATCGTAGCAAGAGAGACCAAAGTGCTGCGGAACCGGGTGATTGATTTGGTGAAGGTCTTGTGGAGGAACCACCAAATAGAAGAGGCTACCTGGGAGAGAGAAGATGAAATCAGGGCCCATTATCCTGAATTGTTCGAGCAACGAAATTTCGAGGACGAAAGTTTTTGAAGGGGGAAAGTCTGTAACGCCCCGCGTTACTCAGGTTAGCTTGCCCCGAGTTCCGGAAAATTTTATAACAAAATAGATTTTGTTTATTGATTTGTTTATTTATTTCATTTTTTATTTTATTTGACTCATCAGTGATCTTTATTTAATCTAAGTGTGGCATCTCGGCTAGTGTGTATTGTTACAGATTTAGTGGTGAGTTAGTAGCGTGTAGTATTTATTAAGTTATGGTTTAGTACGGATTCCGCTATGTGACACTTGCTCTGGGCCATTGGACCAACTACGAAATTATATTATTGGTTTTGTTAACAATGAGTGATTGGGTAAGTGGGCCTTAAACAAAAGAAACTAGCCCAAGTGAGTTATATGTTGCAAAATAAAAGAAAAAGGGGAATTAAAACAAAACAACCCTAGCCCATCTTGTTCTCCTTCCTCATCTTCTTCCACCCTTCCCTTTCATTTGAAGCCGCCAGCCCCCCCCCCCCCATCCGGATTTCCTTCTCCGACGAAGCAGCACCGACGACGGCCCCCTCAGTCGGACAGCAGCAGGCGCGGGCGTCGGCAGCAGCGGGTGCGGCGTCGGGCAGCAGCTGGCGCGGGCGTCGGGCAACAGCGGCGCGGCGTTGGGCAGCGGCAGACGGCGGCAGCCGGCGACGGGCAGCAGCGACGTACGACGGGCAGCGGCAGCGCGTGACGTTCGGGCAGCTGCAGGTGGCATCGATACACGTGAGGCTGTTTTCGCGGCGTCCCTTCTCCGATCCATCGAGCCTAACAACCTCGAATAGCTTAGATCCGTGAAAGCCGGTAACTTTCCTTTGACCCACATTTGTTCGAAGTTAGATTTGGATTACCCACATCCAAACGAAATCGATTTGGAATACCCACACCTAAGCAAAGTTGTTTTGTAGTAACGGACATCAAAACGAAGCCGTTGGAGGTCGTTTTGGGCACTTTTCGCTGCTGCAAAAACATGGACAGTAGTGTTTTGGTGGTGTTCGGCGATTATCTTCATCCATTCGAAGCCCGATTTACACTACCCACACCTTTGCAAGCTAGATCTATTTTACCCACACCTACACAAAGTCGTTTTGCGGTAATGAGCCCTTTGAACCCTCGTAGAGTCGTTTTTCGAAGGCTGAACAGTACATTTAAATTGCTGTATTTTTTCTATTTTTGGTGCTTAGGTGTGAGATCGACGCAAACTTAAAGACGTGGTTGTGTAAGTAGCACCAGGGGGCGAGTGCGTGCGTTATTTAGCGTTAACGGAATGGTTTTGATGCTGTTCTTTTTCTTGTTAAAATAATTTAAATGAGCATGTAGGGATTGCTAGTTTGATTTGTGGATTTCTAGCGATCTTGTTGCCGTCTTTCTATTATTGAACACTTTTGAGGAAACATGCTTCCTGTTCTTATTGTTGTAGGTGACTAGTAGGTTCTGAACTGTTGTAGTTAGAAGTAACTGGCTCATGACGTTTTGCAAATGGGATGTAAATGAAATGCTAGCGTGGTTATACCGATAATTTAATTCATATTGTTCTGGTTGTGAGCTGTTGGATGTATTTTGTTTGTTACGTGGAAAAGCATGCTTGTAAACGGTGCAGTGATTTAGAATGTGGGAGTTTTACTTGTAGGTGGTCATGGAAGGGTTAGTGAAGTGGTGAAGGGTGAAGGGTAAAGGGACGGGTTGATAGTCCGTTAACCATGGGTGTTCTGACCTGAAAAATGCATATAAATCGCTTGGAGGTTCAAAGCCTTGAGTAGTGGCCTTGGGAATAAATGACAAGGTCGAACATCAAATCTCTGTAAACGTGTATTGGGGTCTTGGGGATAAATGTCAAGGACCAATACGCTGGGAAGTCATCGGTACCTTGGGAATAAACGGCAAGGACCGGTGCACAGTTCAGGCCTTGGGAATAAATGGCAAGGCCGAACGTCAAGTTTCTGTAGAGGAGTATTGAGGCCTTGAGGATAAATATCAAGGGTCAATGTGACTCGAGGAGTTAGGCTTAAGGGATAAAAGTAAAGTGGTGCTTGCGAAGTAGTGGTGCTAGGCCTTGGGAATAAATGGCAAGGTCGAACATCAAGTACTGTAAAAGGAGGGGGTACGGTAACTTGGGAATAAATGTCAAGAGCTGTCATGCCTCGAGAAGTTAAGCGGGGAGTAACACAGGGGGGTATAGAGGAAGGTTTAGTACCATGAGACAAGGGCTAGTGAATAATGGGTTGTGGTCTTGGTAGTTCCGACGCATGGTTGTTGTATGTAAATGTCTAGTTATTGTTTGCTATCTCTCACTGCTTATTTGATTGCCTTGCTATCGTTTTATTCTTTATGCCGTGACTGTGAGCATGATTTTTGTGCTAGTTAGGAAGTGCTACTTACGGAGTACCTTATGTACTCACCCCACCTTTTTTTACCTTATATGTTTTCAGGTGTGAACAGGGTCGACCGCGGTGATGACGTGGAGAGGGCTTGACCGAGGAAGGATCACTAGCTTAGTTAGTGAGGATAGAGGGAAGGGTCGTTGGGTACGAGTAGCATTGAGATTTATGTTATTGCTAGGTGTGAACCGCGGAGGAAATTTTGTATTCTTTAGAACTACTTTATTTGTTATGGATGTTGCTGGTAAACGCGTCACTGTCGTCGTTGGAGTTTAGGTGTACGGTTGTTTTATTTATTTATGAATTTTTGCCACTGAGGCGGATATGAGATGTTTCTGTTTTTAGATTGCCTACGGAGGGCGAAGTCCTGACGGTTTGTGACATTTGTATTTCTGACAGAACGTATGGGAGTCGAAGCTTTATTTCGTTTAAATTATTTTCCCAGGGAGTTGCTTATCGCGTGTTTAGAGTTAAGGCTAGCCAGGTGAATTATTTAGCGTTGCCTAGGATGATATATAAAATCCTGGGGCGTTACAGATGGTATCAGAGCGGAACCTCTCCCAGTAAGATGTGGTTCGGGGACGAACCAAGGCAGAAGCTGGTGGGCATGTGACGCCCGAGAGGAGGGTACATGAATGAACCGATACCACATTCGAATGAGAGGGATCCTGAGATTATTGAAGAATGGTCAATAAAGGGTTAAAAAGAATTGATAGTCACTACCTATACCAATAAGGTGCACCTTCCTTTTCGGTGGCTCAATCATAAGAACTCCAAAGTTAAGCGTGCTTGGCTTGGAGCAATCTTAGGTTGGGTGACCTCCTAGTTGCTTTACTAGGAAGCATGCTGGAAGGACTCGTGTTCGTCTGTAGGGGCAGTCTATGCTCTTCTAAGTGGCTTAGAACTTGACGGTGGCGTAGCCAGGTCGCAGGGGAATGCCGGGGCAGAGAGGTGCCGAAATCGGGTTTCGAATCCTGGGCCTGGGGCGTTACAAGAGATTGTGGCATTCAACAATAGATCTGTCGAGTCTCCGACGAGGTATGATGACAACTTCTCCTCAATGTTTCGTTTCAGCAGCAACGACGCATGGAACCCGTAATAATTTTTATGCTCCCAATCCGACAACCCGAAGTCGTCGACCCGCGTTTGAGTGTTTCGCAGGGTTCCTTCCACTTGCAGTAGCCGCGATCAGCACACATTTGACTCCGATCTGGCAACCCCAAGCCTTGATGTGTAACCGTTGTCCAGATCTGTGTTGATTTCTTCATTCCGACGACACTCAGTGTTTTTCCATCCTCGTTTGAATTATGTTTTGAGTTACGCACTCGCTTCGACATCTGTTCGACGTTACCCATTGCTTTTTGACATCGGATCAGCAAACTCGAGCCTTTCAAACTTGATTTTAGAAGCTCGAACTTTTGTCGAAAGTGACCCAACCATAACCCACGTGATTTGGCGTGGGTTTGTAGGTAACGAAACACCCAAACTTAGTTTCAATCTAAATTAAGTGTTTTTAAAATGAACTCTAACCATGTTTGGTTGCTTTTGGATTTAGGAACCTTTCGGTAAACTTAGTAGCACATTAAAACTTGTAGTAAGTACTTTCTTACTTACGAGATTGGTTGTTGTGTGCTGATATAATATGGTTATTTGCTCGCGTGCCTGCATGTGATATTTGTATGATTGCTCGTCATTGTTATCATTTAATAAACGTGTTCATAAAACTGTTGATATATCTTGGAAAAATATGTGGCTGTGAAAATTAATTGTAACCATGTAATCTTGGATGGCTATGTTTGAATTGTTGTTATGTTCTAATTGGGTTGCATGATGAAAATTGTATACCAGTACTGTTGTTTCGAAAGCATATTGAATATTTGTGAAAAATCAGTTGTGTTTGATGTATGTTGGGGATCTGTTGATTATATTCTGGTTAAGTTGTGTGTTGTGCCTCTTCTGTGAACAATGCATGGTGGAGCTATTGGATCATGCTGGACTATTTTAAACTGATTGGTATTTACGTATGATCATTTTGGTGTATGGCATATTGGACTGTGATGAGATTATTGATGCATGAGGCATGGCTTAATAGCAAGTAGGACTCTGGTGAGGGTTTCGAGATGTAATGAATTGAGTGGATGAGTAACAGGGTTAGAGGGCTGGTACATCACTAGTTGGGTATCGAGGCTGTAGGTACAAAGGTCGGGGATCGATACCTCAACTTTGGTATAGATGAGTGTCGAGGCTCCAGGTTCAGAGGTCGAGGGCCGGCACGATGATTCTATTGATGAGTAGTGATGGGTCTTGACGTGGTGGTGGTCAAGGACCAACATGCCTAGTAGACATCGAGGCATTAAGGATAAATGCCAAGGATCGATGCACAATTCGAGGCTTTGGCTATGCGTGGTCAAGGGTTGAATGCCAAACGCTGTAGAGAAGTGTTGATACCTTGGCTATGTGTGGTCAGGGGTCGGTACCACTCGAAGGAGTTAGTTTTGTAGGTAAAAAGAAAGAGAACTAGTGAGCTTGGAGAATCTCGATAACTTGACTATGGTGGTTAGTGGTCGATACGACTCAAAGGATAAAGTCATGGAGAAACAGGAAAGAGAACTTTGAGATGAGATGCGATGTTGGGTTACGCATGTTGGTTGCATGTTTAGATATGTCTTTATTTTCTTATTATGTAAAGCATGATGAATTTATAAACATGTTGTTTTAACCTCTTTGTAATAAGCATGTTGTTTGTGCGTGACCTTCAGGTATGGACTGTTTACTCGGTACCGTGGTTGTACTAATCCCTCTTTTTTCCCTTCCAGTTTTGCAGTTATCGAGCTAACTCTTGGAATGGTGATGGCGAGGAGGAGACTTCACTATAGAGACTATTTAACACTGTGTTGTTAACTTTCAATTTGAATAGGATAGTTATAGTTATTTATTTGTAGCTTGAGTCCGTTATTAGATTAACAATTGGTTGGTTAAGTTCCATATTTAAACGATGTTTTAGGATTGACAATTCGTTATTATTTTGAGAACATTAATTTTGTTTGGCTACTTGAACTGTGGTGATGTAATCTATTGAGGATATTTATCAGTATAATACATTTGTTCAAGTTGAACTTGAGTTAGCTTTTGCTTCGCTGCTATTTAAGAAAGTTAGATTCGTGAAGTGGATGGTTTATGATTAGTGAAGATTTCATTGAGAAGTTTTATAAGGTTGGATTGTTATTAAATTTTTAACTATTAATTTGAGATTCGTTAGAACTTTAGTGTTGTTGGGTTTGTCTAGTGCGAGCTTTTGTTAAGTGTTATTAATCAAAGTAGCGCAGTGGAAGCGTGGTGAGAATTTGTCATAGCTTGTAATTCTACTGGTTTAATTATCCAGTACGAGTGGGACTTTTTAGGTGGCACTTAATAATGGTCCCCGTTGGGATGTTGAAAATCCTGGGGCGTTACAGTTGGTATCAGAGCATGCTGAAAGGACACGTGTTGGTCTGTAGGGATAGTCTACGCTGTTCTAAGCAACTCATAAAAAGACGGTGGTGCAGCCAGGTCGCAGGAGAATGTTGAGGCAAAGAGGTGCCATATCCGGATTCAGAATCCTGGACCTGGGCCTTACAGATGGTATCAGAGCAGATCCTCTCCCAGTAAGATGTGGTTCGGGGACGAACCAAAGCGGAAGCTGGTGGGCATGTGACGCCCAACTAGAGATGAGGGGACATGAATGAACCGATACCACATCCAAATGAGAGGGATCCTGAGACCATTTAAGAATGGTCAAGAAAGGCTTAAACGAATTAGTAGACACTACATATACCAACAAGGTGTACGTTCTGTTGGGTGTGTTGCCCTAAACTCATAGTTTGTATTTATGTAAAAATAAATGTATATTCAATAAAGTTTTATTCAGTCAATTTTTTGTTGAATTTATAGCATTGCATTGTCCAAAATCCAAGGTTATTATCATGTAATCGGGACAGTATATCTATTGGGTATATATTTGATATACTGGGTATATATTTGATATATCCATGATATACTAGGTATATATTTGATATACCCCTGATGTAAAAGTGAATAATGTTCCGTGAATAACCTGAAGGGTCTATAGTATATGGATAAGGCTGGGTACCTTATCTTGGCAACATTATAGATACAGCCCACTTTGTAAATATTACAAATGACTCGATCGAGGTCGTTCATGTGCAGACATGCGAGTAGGGATATCCTATACAATGATTTTGTGTAAGACCTTACCGCGAAATAGCCAATCTTTGATGTAACACCGTTAACTAACAAATTGCTATTTCTTAGGATGACCAGGCAACTCATTCTCAATCCCGAGTGAGTTATGGACTCCTGCTCATGATGGCTCGTCCTTTGATCTGTATTGGTGAGAGTGGCCCGAAACACCTACTCAATATTCCTACCATTTTGGAGACGAGACCAAGTGAGGAGCTAGAAACATAACTTCACAAGATGGAATTCACTCCTCCTCAGCATTAGGGAGTAGATGAGTGTTCTCTTAAATTCTTACTCCAGGACTTGAACAAGGGGCCCCACCCTCTCACTGGCCTGAGAGGGACTTCCAGTTATTGGTCGGACCATAACCGGGTTGATCATTAGAGGAGCAGTGGTATTTAAGGAGCAAGATGTAACACAATGGTAAAATGGTAATTTGACCCATCTGTGGTTACGAACACTCGTGAAGGATTGACTTGTCATTAATGGTTATATATCCATGGACACGAAAACATTATGCAGTGAGAAGAGTGCAACTGCGGGTCTTTAGTGGAGTGACCCGTAGTTAACGAATGTTGATGAACTCGGTGAATGAGTTTGACCAATTAATCTCGTATCGTTGGAGCTTCTGATCTGTAGATCTATTAGGTCCCGTTGCTAGCTACAACGGGTAAAACGAGGATCAAGTTTTTGGAATAATTTTGAAATGTTCAAATTGCTGAAGGGATGATATGTATATTGATACATTCTAATATATAGTTAATTCTAAATTAAAACTATATATTTTGAGAGATATTATTTGAATAAGATTCAAATAAAATTAATATGAATAAGATTCATATCAAAACTACAGATCAAGAATAATGTGCATAAGATGTAAATTACGACTATAGGTTATGCGAGAGAAATGCTATAGAATATGATTATATTTTTATGATCAATAATTAAGTGTTAATTATTTATTTGATTTATATATATATATATATATATATATATTAATTAGATTATTAATTAGATTAGTAATTAATTAATATGATTAATTAATTAATTATATATAGATATATTATATATTAAATATTAATTATTAATACTAATTTAATTTTAATTTTAATTCTAATATTAACACACTCCCTTGCTTAATTGGAGAGGAGTGGGGTGGCAGTTATGACATGGGGGTTACCCCACGTCATATATTTTGGGTTATGCAGAACAGTTCTGCAAAAAGGAACCCATAGGAATGACAGCTTCTTCCCCTTCATCTCTCTCAAGAAAAAGACAGTCTCAAAATTATCCCTCACGTTCCAAACTGACGCTCCCACAAGCACGATCTTGATACCCAGAGGATAGCACGAAAGTTCTATTGGTGGTGTTCTGTTTAACCCATTGAAGAAACGTTCTCCAAAGGTAAGGGAAACGTTCTTTTCCCCTGTATTTTCATCTATGCACCTTTAATTTTGTTTCTCAAAATTGATGAACGACGATCATCGCTTTTGCTCAGAGATTCAAATCTCATCAATTGGTATCAGAGCCAGGTTGATGTTTTAATTTTTTGGGAGCAAAATCGGTGTTCTTGGTGGGTGTTTTCCTATTTTCGAAATATGGGTTTGTGGGTTGGAAAATTTCTGGATTTTGGCCTGTAGATTGCAATTTAAGTCTTGATTTGATCATGTAAGGGCCCGGTGTTTTGGGAATTGAGTTTTTGTATCGAGTCTGTAAGTTCAGGTCGCTCGAAAGTTGTTCGTGGCATCGGATTGGGCGAAAAGTTGCAGAAAACAGCGAAGAAGATGAAACAGGCTGCGTAGATAGCGCCATGGAACTGCAGGGATAGAACACAGCGCCACGGCGTTGTGCAGCGCCATGGCACCATGCTTTTGTGCCGCCGCGCTGCTACTACGGCTTTTTGCTGCAACAGCCATGGCGCTGCCCTTAGGCGGTTGCGGTCGTTTTCTTAATTTTTTGTATTATTTTGCTTTCTTAGGATGCCAAAAACTGGTCCAACTTTGCTATTTAATTATTTTATGCATTATGAATGTGTATATTAATTAAAAGGCATATTACATATTGCATGCCATATAGTTTTAAAATCCCACCGTAGGTTACATGCATAATATGTATGTTTGAAATAGAGTATGTATGTATAATGATGCATCATATGCCACTATCATCCAGACATGGCAATCCAACATCACAAGAACACCTTTATTTCAACATTCAACATGTTGGGTGTGTTGCCCTAAACTCGTAGTTTGTATTTTGTAAAAACAAATGTCTATTTAATAAAGTTTTATTCAATAAATTTGTTGTTGAATCATAGCTTTGCATTGTCCAAAATCCAATAAACTAAACATCCAAGGTTATTTATGATGTAATCGGGACAGTATATATATTGGGTATATAGTTGATATACGGGATATATATTTGATATACCCCTGATATATGAATGGATAATGTCCCGTGAATAACCTAAAGGGTCTATAGTATATGAATAAAGCTGGGTACCTTATCCTGGCAACACTATGGATACGGCCCACTCTGTAAAGGTTACAGACGACTCGATCCAGGTCGTTCGTGTGGAGACATGCGAGTGGGGGTATCCTATACAATGAGTTTGTATAAGACCGGACCACGAAATAGGCAATCTTTAGATGTAACACCTTTAACTAATAGGTTGCTATTTCTTAGGATGACCAGGCAATTCATTCTCAATCCTGAGTGAGTTATGGACTTCTGCCTATGAGAGCTCGTCCTTTGATCTGTATGGGTGAGAGTGGCCCGAGTCGCCGACTCAACATTACTACCATTTTGGGGACGAGACCGAGTGGGGAGCTGAGAACATAACTTCACAAGATGGAATTCACTCCTCCCTAACTTTAGGGGAGTAGATGAGTGTTCCCTTAAATGCTGACTCCGGGACTTGAACAAGGGGCCCCACCCTCTCATTGGCCGAGAGGGACTTCCGGTTATTGGTTGGACCATAACCGGGTTGTTCATTAGAGGAGCAGTGGTGTTTAAGAAGTAAGATGTAACTCATGGGTAAAACGGTAATTTGACCCAACTGAAGTTACGAACACTCGTGAAGGATTGACTCGTCATTAATGGTCGTATATCCATGGAAACGAAAACATTCTGCAGTGAGAAGAGTGCAACTGCGGGTCTTTAGTGGAATGACCCGTAGTTAACGAATCTAGATTAACTCGGTCAATGAGTTTGACCGATTAATCTTGCATCGTTGGAGCTTCGGATCTGTAGGTCCATTAGGTCCCCTTGCTAGCTCATAACGGGTAAAACGAGTATCAAGTTTTTGGAAGAATTTGAATTGTTCAAATTACTTAAGGGATTATATGTATATTGATACATTATAATATATAGTTAATTGTAAATTAAAACTATATATTATGAGAGATATTATTTGGATGAGATTCAAATAAAATTAATATGAATAAGATTCATATTAAAACTATTGGGTAAAAATAATGTGCATAAGATGTATAATAAAACTATAGGTTATACGAGAGAAATGTTTTAGAATATGATTCTAATTTTATAATAAATAAATAAGTGTTAATTATTTATGTATATATATATTTATTAATTATTAATTGGATTAATAATTAATTATATTTATTAATTAATTTGATTAATTAATTATATATATATATTAATTATTATATATATATATTAATTAATAATAATAATAATAATATTATTATTATTATACTCCCCTACAAAATTGCAGGGGAGTGGGAGGTGTTGTGACGTGGGGAGTTACCCCACGTCACCCTTCTTCTTCTTCTCCAAGTGTTGGAGAAGGTGAAGAAGAGGTTTACAGAACAGAGAAAAACAAAAAAGGATCTCCCATCATTTTCTCTCAAATCGCTCCCAATCTCTCCTTCTCGTTCCAAAGGATTGCTCCCACCAGCACGATCCCGAGACCCAAGAGGATAGCGAGGAAGACATGGTGGTGGTGTTCGAGGGAAACTCGTTGAAGAAACGTTCTTCAAAAGGTAAAGTTTCCTCTGCATTTTCCTTCTTTCAATTTCGGATTTGTATCCCGAAAATCAGCAACGAAGATCCGCTTCCACTCCGGGATTCTCATCACTTCAATTGGCATCAGAGCCAGGTTGCTGTTCTGATTTTTTTGGATCAAAATCGCTAAATTTGGTGGGTGATTTCATACTTTCGAAATATGGGTTTGCGGGTTGGAAAATTTCCAGTTTTTGGCACCTAGATAGTGTTTTACTTCGTGATTTGATCATGTAAGGGCTCGGTGTTTTGGGCATTAAGTTTCTGCATTGTTTCTGTAAGTCCGGGTCGCTCGAAAGTCGTTCCTGGCGTCGGATTGGGCAAAAAGTTGCAGAAAACAGCGAAGCAGACTGCGCAGACTGCGCCGTGGCGCTGCCTTTAGACGCCGAGGCGCTGTCCCGGGTGTCTTTCGACGCGATTCGGAGGCCTTGGTTCGCGGTTCGAGGGTGGATGCAGTCGGTTTTCTTATTTTGTATTATTTCGTTTTCTTAGGGTGCCAAAAACCGTTCCAACTTTGCTATTTAATTATTTTATGAATTATGAATGTATATTTTAATTAAAATCATATAGCATATTGTATGCCATATAGTTTTAAAATCCCACCATAGGTTACATGCATAAGATGTATGTTTGATATATAGTATGTATGTATGGTCATGCATCATATAGTTATAAATGTTATAATGTATGTATGCATGTTTTATTTTCATAATTAATATAAGTGTTGTATTAATTAGATGAAAATAAAGTTCCATTGAGCATGACATTATTTTGGATAATATAATTATTATATTAATGTATGCTTTCAATGCATGTTTATAGTTTTAATTGCTTAAAATTTTATAAGAGTTATAAAATGTGGTAGATAGAAATTAAAATCTATAATAAAGAGTTGCATGCAAACATAAGGTGTAAGTTAATTAATTTTAAAGGGGTTTAAAATTAATTAGACCTTAGGTTATATCTTCTAATGTGATTAGGAGGTAGTCTTTTATTTTGTTTTAACTAGGTTCAAAATGAAATAATAAAAGACTAAATATAAAATGTTGTCTATAAGGGAACCCTGTCTAACGAAGGTTCTGTCTAGGTTGAGGTATTTAAGTTGACCGTAAGGGAACACCTCTACCGGGGAACCGACCTGGGGGTTGAATTAGTCAATATTTTATATACAAGGAATAATGTCGTTGGTTTATTAAAGTGTTGAATGAACTAAGACATTATTGTACAACTTCCGATATAATAGTTATATTGGGCCGACTAAAAATTCACTTAGTTAATTTCACTTAACCGGGATTTATCTAAGTAATATTCCCTGGTCTTAGAATACTAAGTGGGAGCAAAGGAGAATATGTAATATACATCGTATATATTTGATATACAAAGTATATATAACATACTTTACTCTCTCTCTCACGTTCTCTTTTAAATTCAAGTTGTGAGTTCCATGCTCGGCATCGTGTCGCCCTGGGCGCGGCCTCCCTACGGAAGGTGTTTGCATGGTTCAATATCGAGGTGAATAGAGATAGTGTTCATCGTATGTGGGAGAAGGACGTGTGACAACACATCCTGCGGTCTCCGCCATTGGTTTGCACCGTGAGGTTTCATACATGACCTGCGTGTCGTCCTGGAGCGACCATCCCTACGGAGGGTTCATTGTATGGAAATCAAAACCAAGGCAAACTCCAGAAATGGATAAGAGTCTCTTAGGTTTTGCTCCGATATTTTCCTTCCCTATGGCAGGATTATTAGGGTGGACCTCTGAGGTCCGACAATATTGGGTCACACTTACGAGGAGTTGTTAAGTTAGTTAGCAATTTCCTGACCAAATAAATCAGAAGACCCAACGATACGAGACTAATCGGTCAAACACATTGACCGAGTTAATCAACATTCGTTAACTGCGGGTCACTCCACTAAAGACCCGCAGCTGCATTCTTCTCACTGCAGAATGTTTTCGTGTCCACGGATATACGATCATTAATGACAAGTCAATCCTTCACGAGTGCTCGTAACTCAAGGTGAATCAAATTACCGTTTTACTCCTGAGTCACATCTTACTCCTTAAATACCGCTGCTCCTCTAATGAACAACCCGATTATGGTCCGACCAGTTGTGAAGTCCCGGAGTCAGCATTTAAGAGAACACTCGTCTACTCCCTAAAGTCGAGGAGGAGTGAATTCCATATTGTGAAGTTATGTTCCCAGCCCCCACTCGGTCTCATCCCCAAAATGGTAGGAATATTGAGTCGGCGACTCGGGCTACTCTCACCCATACAGATTAAAGGACGAGCCCTCACAGGCAGGAGTCCATAACTCACTCAGGATTGAGAATGAGTTGTCTGGTCATGCTATAAAACAGTAATCTGTTAGTCAACAACGTTACATCTAAAGATTG
This sequence comes from Momordica charantia, assembly GCF_013281855.1. NCBI lineage: Eukaryota > Viridiplantae > Streptophyta > Magnoliopsida > Cucurbitales > Cucurbitaceae > Momordica > Momordica charantia. The sequence continues at coordinate 8,969,679 of NW_028275165.1, read as the reverse complement.
GCTATTTTGCGATCTGGTCTTATACAAGCTAATTGTATAGGATACCCCCACTTGCATGTCTTCACACGAACGACCTGGATCGAGTCGTCTATAACATTTACAAAGTGGGCTATATCCATATTGTTGCGAGAAAGGTACCCAGCCTTATCCATATACTATAGACCCTTTAGGTTATTCACGAGACATTATCCACTCATATATCAGGGGTATATCAAATATAGACCTAGTGTACAAAGGGTATATCAAATATATACCTAGTATATGAGGGGTATATCAAATATATACCCAATATATATACTGTCCCAATTACATGATAATAACCTTGGATGTTTAGTTTATTGGATTTTGGACAATGCAATGCTATAAATTCAACAACAAATTTATTGAATATACATTTGTTTTTACATAAATACAAACTACGAGTTTAAGGAAAAACTAACCAATACCGACCTCGTTTGGAGTTGGATACTTCATAACCTAATGAACAGCTGACGGGATGGCTTGAAGTGCATGGATGATGGGTCGCCCAAAAAAGGCATTATATGCAACCATCAACCACCACAAACTCGTCCATGTTGGTGACTTGGGTGTCGCATTGGCCAATTGTCATGGTGTTAGGGTTGACTTTTTACTGCAGAAACATGTGTCGGTAGCCCTGTTTGACCACGTTTTTTAGCCATTTCCCATTATTATTTACCAAAAAGAACCACATATTCTTAAAGTAGAACATACATAGATTATTTTTGCATAAAAGTCAAACTATGGTACTTTAGGAAAAATATGAGATAAATGCGGTCAAAGTTGGAAGAAAATAACAGAATTCTGTCTTTTGCAGAATTGCGCTTGGTGCATTTTTTGAGGCAATTTGTCAAAACGCACGTTTTGATTAATGAAGGGCAAGGAGGACATTTCCCACATGTTCAAAACCGTGAGTCCAAGTCCAAGTGAGGTGGTTAGGTGAATCTCAACCCTTATCCAGTTAAAATGGAGGGGAGTTTCAACCAACCTATGGTGCTATAAAAGGAAGCCATCCATTCCTCAGCAAATCATCCCTTCCAAGCTTCATTTCATCTTCTTTTAGATGCTCTCTAGTTGAAGAACACGTTTTTAGGGTTTATGTTCATGTTCTAGTTGTTCATTTCTTCCTTTTTCACACTTTTACCTTTCGTAGTGCTTTTAATTCAGTTTCTTACTTCCGTTCTTTGTTCATTCTGTTATTTTAAAGTTCTTTCGCGAGTTTCAACTCCCCTCACGCTCGAAAGAGAAGAGGGTCAAGCTAGAACCCTTGTACGGCTTATTTATTCATTTAAATTCAATGAAAAATACTTTCTTTATGATTTCGTGCATTTACTTTCATTTAATCATGTTCTAAATTAGTTATCAACCTCCTTGTGAAATGCCTTAGTGAAATGATTTGATTTTCAACACGCTCCAGATTTTGGCCGGATTGCGCCTAGCACTTTTTTGGGTTTGTTTCTAAAAACTTCTCTTTACGTCTTTTTTCCATTTGGCAGTGGGAACTTGATTTATACACTAAAGTCCAACCTTGGGAAAGGTGAGTTAGGTAAAATAATAGGAAACCAATATGGGATGTGACTTAGGAATAAGCGCATAAAATATGGTCCTAGGAATAGATCGTCTGACCCATAATGCAAATGAGTTGGTAGATATTCTCTAGGATTGTAATCACACATAGGAATATGATTGTAGGTTACCCTAGCCTCTGCAGCAACCAAAAGCGGTAGTGAAAGAGTATAACTCAAATCCCAATAAAAGTCAGGAATTGCGCCTGGTGATTTTCCCAACATAGTGTGTTTTCCATGTTTTGCATCAAAAACAAGGTACGAGACAAGGAGGTTGAGTTTCATTAAATTGCTTGATAGTTAAAACCCCAAACAACAACATTTCACCATTATTTTCTTCCTAAATCACAATTGCATATTTGAACTATTTCACTGCATTACTTGATTTTGAAAAGCAACAAGTCCCTGAGATTCGACCTTGGATTACTTCCGAGTATTACTTGTGACCGTGTGCGCTTGCACGAGTCTCTAATCTTTATAAAGGTAGAGAAAATCCCAACACATGGGCAAATTGATGTACCCCTCAGGGGTGACAGTCTCCATTGTGAATTCGACTATTAGTGTCAGACTTTTCTTCAGTTGAGCTCGGGTCCATCCCAATGCCATAGATTTGTGAGTGATAAGATATTGGCTGATTCACCTCTCTCGGCAAGCACCCTTCTGACTTGGACATGGTCAATTAGGGGGAAATTACCAATGAATCATTATGAGTCAAATGGACCCCCACCAAGCGGAGTCGGAAAAAGAGATGGGGCAAGTAGGCTTTTGCACTTGGGTAGTGCTCTCGTCGTGTTTATCCTTTCTGGCCAATTGCTTTCTTTTGTTTCCAGATTGGCCTCCACTCGAACATCCGAAAATGGTGTTGATGATCGCAAGTCGGGTCAGATATGAGAGGTGGTGTCCTCAAACGCCTCCTCTCTTCTTTCATTTATGTCGAGCTCGATCTCGGCTTTCCAACGAATTCTTGAACTAACCATCTTCAATAAAATATTCAATCTGGTGCTTCAGCTTGAAACAACTTGAGGTATTATGCCCGTGATCTTTATGAAAACGACAGTACCTATCTCTGTTTCGCTTCTCTTGATCTCCTCTAAGTTTTTCAGGGTGCTTAAGCAACTTCTCCATCCTAGTTTTCTCGTGTTTGTTAATATCTCCAAGATCGGGATTGTCGTTGGGGTGTAATGTTTGTAAGGTCGGCTTCGGTTGAAGCCCAGTCGAACCGACCTTCGGAGGAATTCGCATTTGATCCATTGTCCTTAGACTTAGAATCATTTTTCCCTTTGTTCTTATTACTAGACTTCTTCTGGTTGAACTTCTTCTCTATCCGACATGTCTTTGTTCGGATCAGGCCTGACCATCAATCACTTTTTTGGCCTTCTGCAAGACCTCAGTGAAGGTTGCTGGCACCTCCTCTCCTAGCTTGATCGTCAGCATCTCAAGGGCCAGCGGGTGAGGAAGTAGCACATGGTAGAATCATTTAAGCAGTGTATGACCTTTAGCTGCTCCTCTTTGAATTGGGTCACAAACTCTCTAATGGCTTCACTCTCCTTCTATCGGATGGTAGCCAGATGTGTGACTATTTTTCGATCATAGTGTCAATAAGAGAACTAGCTTAAGAACTCTTTCCTCAGCTGGTTGTAGGTCAAGATCGACCTGGCCGGTAGCCTCTATATAAGGGTTGTGCACTTCCAATTAAAGCGATAAGAAATGTGCGACATTTAATGGCATCCGAGGTCACCTAGAAGTCCATGAGGCCTTCGAAGACCTCGACATAGTCTTTCGATCCTTAGACCCGTCATACGAATTCATTGTGGGCATTTTGAACTTGGCAGGAATGGGTACTTCAAGAATGTTCGAGGTGAATGTCGATATGCCCATTTCGCCATCATCAAACCTATTCTCTTTCTTCTCACACCTCACTTTAAGAGCTTCGACATGTTCATCAAATTTGCTTTTCGTCTAGTCGAACTCTTGCCTCGTTGATAAGAAAACAATAGCCAATTGGATCTAAGAACCCTTATGGTTATGCAAACCCCTAAATCACAAATGCTAAAACCCCCAAATCAAGATGATGTCAACCCAAGGAAGAAGTTAGAACGGATTTACCTTGATGATCAATATCAAGAGCAGAGAAAACTTGTTTCTAAACTCAAGATTCGAACCACTCCACAAGATAGCTTGATCAAGGCTACTTGAATGATTCTAGCATGCAATTCTAAAACACAAGAAATGCAAAGGAAAAGCTCATGGCTCAATAAGCTTAAATTTCATTATCTCAAAACTCAAATTAGAAACAAGCTAAAGAAGAAAGTGACAGAATTGGAACATGATAATTAAGATGGAACAAGAAGTTCAAAAGACCAGAAAATGTAACTCTTGAACAATTAGGATATTTTGAGAATTTATGGAGTTTAATTTAGCCTTGACAACAGATATGAGTTACACAAGAACATCATGAGAATTGAAAAACAAATTGCTGGAAATTAATTGAGATAATTGTAACCGCCAAAAATTTAATGAGTAACGGTTAGTTGTGGAAATAAATCAAAACACAATTGATATGATTTATTACCAACAGCTAGATTAACAAAAATAGGCAATTTCAACAGCACAACTCAGATCTAGCATGATTTGGAAGTAAAAAATGAAAAGAACAAAGAATAACACATGCTCTCGGGTATAGCAGTTTTCCAGAATAGAATGTCAATTTTCGAAGTTTTCACCCAGAAGCAAATTGAATCACAAGATATGAAATAAGACAACGTTGTAGATAAGACAAAGATCTACAAACTCATAGAAGACAACAAGACGAAAAGAAGAATGAAAATGACACTTTTTTGTATTTTAGATACGTGGACAGAATGTAACGAGATGAACAATAAGAACAAAAATTTCAAAACAAAGAACAAGAAGAGCAATACGAAAACGGAAACATATATCCGATCTAGAGCCTAGTGCTCTGATACCAAATGATAAGAAAACAATAGCCAATTGGATCTAAAAACCCTTATGGTTATGCAAACCCCTAGATCACAAATGCTAAAACCCCCGAATCGAGATGATGTCAACCCAAGGAAGAAGTTAGAACGGATTTACCTTGATGATCAATATCAAGAGTAGAGAAAACTTGTTTCTAAACTCAAGATTCGAACCACTCCACAAATAAAACTTAAAACACATAAATGAAATGTTTAAAACTGAAAATACAATTAAACATGCTTTAAATCCGAGAATGAAACTCCTCCACCATAAAACCAAGAGTTTGTAACCCTTCAAGAGTGAATGAACTGGAGTTTGAACTACTTTCAAGTACTTTGAAGTCTTGTTCATTTAATGCATCTTGAGTTCAACTTAGACTTCCATTAATGCAACTTGAGTTTGTAGTAAATGAAGTTGGACTTGTTCTTGACTTCATTCAATGCCACTTGAGGTTGCCATAAATGACACTAGAGTGCATTTAATGCAACTCCAATTTGTTGTCAACTTGGACATAGGATTCTCCAACAACTTCCTTTAACTCTTTGAAGACTAAGATACTTTGGTTCATATCAGCGCGCGTCGCAAAGTTTTGCGACGAAAATTTATTTTCGTCATTCAGGCGACCCGCTTTTTTCGTCGCTGCAGCGACGAAAATTGTTTCATCACTGCGGCGTCGAAACTTTTTTTGTCACTGCAGCGACGAAACTGCTTTCGTCCCTGCAGCGACGAAAACCGTTTCGTCTCTGCAGTGACGAAAATTATCGCTTCAAGCAATAGAAATTCACCAGCCCTCTCCTCTCATGGATATCACGACTTAGAGCTTAGTTTAGCTTCTTCTCATCCAGCATGTTGTAGTTACTTTGTCCAGCTTTTGAGCCATTAGCTTTTTTTCAAGTTTTTCCACTTTTTTCCAACTTGTTTTTAGTTCTTATTTGTAGACCGCGTTGTTCAATTTAAATTTCCTGATTTCTTTATTCATCTCTTGTGAGTTTTCTACTTTGCAAGGGTCTTGTAATCACACAGATTTGTACAATCGAACGAGTTCCACTCCCTAGCTCAAAAGAGAATGGTAACATTTGTTCGGGTTGCAAGTTCTTATATTTTCCAGCATTGTCTTTTATTTTCCTTTCCCTTAAGATATCTTTTAATTCTATATTTATTCATTTCAGCTATAACGATTTAAATATGAGCTAAATTCATTCTTTGTAACCAGATTATGGTGAATTAACTCATCTTTAATGAGGTTAAAGGCCGCCATTTTTTACATCCAATAAAATTGTTTTGGAAAAGTTGACGAATTGACCTGGCCGGAGTTAACACATTCATTCAATACTAAAAGAGTTAGATGATTTCTTTCTAATTTAGTTAATTAAACTAAAATTAAACTAAAAGAGGAAGACTTTAGACATAAAGGTTCCGCTTAAGTAGCCTAGACATAGGACGGTAGTGTTATTAGTAGGCCATAAACCACCAGTTTGATGAGAGTTTGTGAGGGTTTGGGTTTTTGCCAGACACTTTTTTAGTGGGCCATCTTTTTAGTTAAGTGAAACCACGAGTTTGTCTTTTACTAAAGAATATTGAAAGTGGCTAAACGATGACCCACTAAAAAAGCCACAAGCCACTTGAATCCAATTGTATAGTTGGTTCTACCCGAAAGACTAAGAGTTAGAGGGATTACCTTTGCAGTCGTTACTTAGTAGACAAAATACTCACTATGCTCGGGGCCGAAAACACTTCACGAGTTTGATGACCAATCAAACAAGCATTCTCCGAGGGGGTCAAATACGAAAACCTAAGTTCAATCACACAAAGAGATTCGATATTTGGGAAGGGGTTCTGCACACGGCAAAGGGGAAAAACACTCTAGGTTTTATTCAACTTGTCATTCAAAAGATGTCTCAAACAATGGAGGGTACAAGTCTTAGGCCAAGGCCCATGGTCTTTAAAGGAAATTAACAAAATTAAAAAGAAATTAAAAATTGATAAACTCCTAAAAAGTGCTAAACTTTCCTAAATGTGAATTTAAATTTGATAATTAAAAAGAAACTAAACCAAAATCAAATCCCGCAAATAAACCAAGGAAATAAGAAGGAAATATTTTCTTTAAATGGGATCGAATGGGTGGCAAGGCAAGTTGGGGCACCCATGGGGGGTGGCATCATCAAGTGGTGGGGTGCCCATGGGGCTGTGGTGCGCGTACAAGGAAGTTGTCGCTAGGGCGGAAGGCACACGCGCATGGGTATGGCGTTGGCACGCAGGCGTGCGCGGCAGCGGCAATAGAGTGCAGGTGTGGGCGGTAGGCGATGGGCGTTTGGGCAAGCAGCATGCGCAAGGACCATGCGCTGTGAGGTTAGCTGGGCTGAGGCGCGCGACAAGAGCATTTGGCATGTATGCGGGCACTGGCATGGTAGGCGCCTCGTGAGTGCGCTGGCAGGTGGGTATGCAGCGGTATGTTCTGGTGTCTGGTGGGGCGCGCGCAGGGCGTGCGTCTGGGTGGTTGGCACGTGCGCTGGCGTATGCGCGGGCTGAGTGTGCGCACGGGCGCTGTCGTGCGTGGGCGTGCGATGGCGCTTGCGGTAGGAGGCGATGTCGTGCATGTGGAAGGGGTCGCAATTTGAGGTTTAACATGTATGTAGTGGACTTGTTCTCCGATCGTAGCATTTTTCTTGGATCCCTAAGGAAATTCCTATCTCTATCTTCCTGTTCACTGACGTAGGTTGATTCTTGGATCTCTTGCCCGAATATGATCACATCATCTTCTCCTTCTTGAAAAGAATTCGTCCTCGAATCAAATTTGTAAGCTACACATAAGGGAAGTAAGTTAGTAACTATACGCGACAACCCAAGTGTATTGAGTTTCTCGAGCCACAAGCCACTTGAATCCAATCGTATAGTTGGTTCAATCCAAAAGGCCAAGGTTAGAGGGATTATCTTTGCAGTCGTTACCTTGAGCAGACAGATGACTCATTATGCTCGAGGTCGGAAACACTCTACGAGTTTGATGACCAATCAAACAATCATGCTCCGAGGAGTTCAAACACGAAGGCCTAAGTTCAACCACACAAAGGCATTCGAGATTTGAGGGGGGTTTTGCACGAAGCAATTGAGAGAAACACTCACTCTATTTTATTCAGTTCAAAAAGTCTAAGGTGTAAGGTGTGTCTTACAATTGAGGGGTACAAGCCTATTTATAGGCCAAGGCCTTTGGCCTTTTAAGGAAAATAACAAAATTAAAATTGATAAATTCCTAAGATGTCTAAAACTTGCCTAAAGATGAAATTTAAATTTGATAAATAAAAGAATAAATCAAAAGTAAATCCTAAATCAAATCTCCCAACAATAAACCAAAATCTTAAGGAAAGACATTCCTTATTTGGGAGGAATGGGCGGCAAGGTATGGCTGGCGCGCACGGGGGAAGGGCTGGCATGGATGGTGTCACAACCATACTAGTAGAGAGTAGGTTGTGACACCCACGTAGTGGACAAGTGGTGGCGACATGCATATGTCGCCCGTCGGACCATGTTGAGGGCCGAGAGAGAAGTGTCGTGATGCGACCAAGGAGGATGGTGCATCACCTATCACACCCCATGGATGTACTCAAGAATGCCTAGAGAAGGCATATGCAGAATGCAAGGCGAAGGCGATGTCAGTGGTATCGGTGACAAGCTCAGCGGGGGCCAGTTGGGGCCTCGGGCCATGACCCTAGAAGTAAGGGTTCCGTCGAGAGTTTGGACGAGCGGCTTTAGAGTTAGATACATATAAGTGAGATATGCAAGCACGCCAAGTTTCGTGTCAATCGGAGTTCAGACGTGTGCTCTACGTTGGCGAGTGACTCCTCGCCACTTTGCACGTACATGTCTGCCAGACCAAGAATGCCTTAGAATGTACCTTAGGGGAAGGCATGATGTCAGCTCTCCACCACCCCTAGGCCCTGTGGCCTAAGTGAGCTACCCCATGGCACATGCATGTGTCATGGCGTGGGCGAGCGTTGCAAGACTAAGGTCTTGGGCGTCTTCCTTCGAGAATGGGAATCTCAAGGACAGTGTCGGACGGCACAGGTGTGCCGGCATTGCGCCTCGTCCCATGGGCTGGAGGTTGCACATAGGGGCCGTTATGCGGTACAGTATGCTCGAAAGACAAGGCACGGCCGCGGGAGTCGTCGTGCCTCGATTATGTCCAGATGGATGGATATCTGAAAGACCTCGATCATAAATACAAGTCCATGGATCGGTTCTCGGTAAGCGTGCCCAAGAGTTCAGTGAAGCCCGATGACATCCCGATGCTCGGGGTGGCATCCTACAGTACCGGTGGGCACCCGGTAAGTGAGAAAAAGCTAGTCTTGGCCCGGTAAGCTGCAAGACTCATCCCAGTTGATATGAACCAAAGTGTCTTAGTCTTCAAAGAGTTAAAGGAAGTTGTTGGAGAATCCTATGTCCAAGTTGACAACAAATTGGAGTTGCATTAAATGCACTCTAGTGTCATTTATGGCAACCTCAAGTGGCATTGAATGAAGTCAAGAACAAGTCCAACTTCATTTACTACAAACTCAAGTTGCATTAATGGAAGTCTAAGTTGAACTCAAGATGCATTAAATGAACAAGACTTCAAAGTACTTGAAAGTAGTTCAAACTCCAGTTCATTCACTCTTGAAGGGTTAAAACTCTTGGTTTTATGGTGGAGGAGTTTCATTCTCGGATTTAAAGCATATTTAATTGTATTTTCAGTTTTAAACATTTCATTTATGTGTTTTAAGTTTTATTTGTGTTAGTGGTGGTTATGGTATTGATGTAGTAGGGAGTTACAACCTTTACAATTCTTTTAGGTTACTTGAAGGGTTGTTTTGGAGGCTATAAATAGCCTAGCTTGTTCCGTTGGAAAAACAGATTTTGATGATTGAATGAAGTTGCTATTTTGCTTCAAAAAGCCTAGAGCTTGTTTTTCTTTGCAATTCTTGAGTGTTAGATTTGCATGCTAGAATCATTCAAGTAGTCTTGATCAAGCTATTTGTGGAGTGGTTCGAATCTTGAGTTTAGAAACAAGTTTTCTCTACTCTTGATATTGATCATCAAGGTAAATCCGTTCTAACTTCTTCCTTGGGTTGACATCATCTTGATTCGGGGGTTTTAGCATTTGTGATCTAGGGGTTTGCATAACCATAAGGGTTTTTAGATCCAATTGGCTATTGTTTTCTTATCATTTGGTATCAGAGCACTAGGCTCTAGATCGGATATATGTTTCCGTTTTCGTATTGCTCTTCTTGTTCTTTGTTTTGAAATTTTTGTTCTTATTGTTCATCTCGTTACATTCTGTCCACGTATCTAAAATACAAAAAAGTGTCATTTTCATTCTTCTTTTCGTCTTGTTGTCTTCTATGAGTTTGTAGATCTCTGTCTTATTTACAACTTTGTCTTATTTCATATCTTGTGATTCAATTTGCTTCTGGGTGAAAACGTCGAAAATTGACATTCTATTCTGGAAAACTGCTATACCCAAGAGCATGTGTTATTCTTTGTTCTTTTCATTTTTACTTCCAAATCATGCTAGATCTGAGTTGTGCTGTTGAAATTGCCTATTTTTGTTAATCTAGCTGTTGGTAATAAATCATATCAATTGTGTTTTGATTTATTTCCACAACTAACTGTTACTCATTAAATTTTTGGCGGTTACAATTGTCTCAATTAATTTCCAGCAATTTGTTTTTCAATTCTCATGATGTTTTTCTTGTGTAACTCATATCTGTTGTCAAGGCTAAATTAAACTCCATAAATTCTCAAAATAGCCTAATTGTTCAAGAGTTACATTTTCTGGTCTTTTGAACTTCTTGTTCCATCTTAATTATCATGTTCCAATTCTATCACTTTCTTCTTTAGCTTGTTGCTAATTTGAGTTTTGAATTTACTCCATAGTCAAGTTATTTGAGTGTTTCTTTGTGTGTTATGTCTAACCACTTGAGTTGCAAACTTTGCTCATTGGCTTATGTGAATGAGATTGTGAGTTTCTTGAGAGTGATGTTTTTGCGTGTAACCACGAGTGACTATACCTTTACGAGTGTAAACACGTGAGGGAGTGCTTGTGAGGTCCATTTTTCTTTGTTACTTTGCTTTCTTTTGCAGCCATGTCTCAGTAAGAGAATTATGCAAAATTTTTCCACAACATGGAGCATTTGACAAAGACGTTTCAAAGGTTGGACTCGAGACTCAAATCTATTGAAAGACAACCAACCCATCTGAAGCAAAAGAGGAGGAATAAGTCAATGCACCATAAGGAGTATTTGGAGGTCGAAGGAAGGGAACATGGTGGATGTTGCAATGCTGTCCAAAGGAGAAATCTAGGAGGAGTTCATAAAGTTGATCCTATATTGAGAAGCATCAAGGCTAAAGTTCCTATGTTCCATGGAAGTACAAACCCGAAGGAATACATTCAATGGGAACAGCAAGTTGAACGTGTCTTTGATTACTACCCATTAAGTGAGGAAGTAAAGGTAAAACTCATTGTTGCTCAACTTCGAGATTATGCAATTACTTGGTGGGATAAATTGTTTTTGAGTAGGAGGAAGAACTTTGAGTGTCCAATAAACTCATGGTATGTTCTCAAGCATTTAATGAGAGAGCATTTTGTTCCCAAGTGTTTCTATAAGTTGAGATCTTTGAGACAAGGTAGCAATAGCGTGGAGGCTTACTACATGGAGATGCAAATGTTGCTTGAGGAGCTTGATCTTTATGAGGATGAGGAAGTTACAATGGCTCGTTTCTTAAGAGGACTCAAGAAGGAAATTGCCGAACGACTTGATCTTCAATTTTATGAGGATTTAGAAGGGATGGTGCAAATAGCCATAAAGATTGAGAAACATCTCCAAAGGAAGTCTACAAGGTATACTAAACCTAAACCATTTTCTAAGATTCATTTATCTTTAGAGAATTTTAGTTTACCAACTAACATTAAGCCTATTGTTGAGGTAGAAAGTGATCCAATTCAAGAAGACATAGTTTGTGACCTAGTGCCACATGCTGATAGTGTTTTATTTAGTAGGCAACTAGATTGCAATGAATTGTTTGATTGTAACACTTCTACTATTGTAACACCTACTCCTCAAGATGTATATGATGTTGTGTGTGAGTCAGGGAAAAAGGCGCATGAGGTCAAGACAAAAGCATGTGAATTGTTTGAAAAAGAATCTTGTGTGAGAGAAAAGCATGAGATTAGTTTGTGGCCTAAAGAGAAAAATGAGAGAAAAGCCAAGAATGTAAGCTTGTTTGAAAAAGTTTGTGATGTCAACTATGTTTTATTTTCCAAACAAAACATTCTTGATCTTTTGTACAAAGGTGTTTGTTATCTAACGGGAGAGCTTAAACCATGTTGGTCTAGTGTTTCCCTTGAGTTTTTACAGGAGGCTAGAACACTCATTGAGAAGATTGAACCAAAGACTGCTTCCAAAGTACAAAATGACAGTCAACATGTGGTTTACAAGGCTGAAGCATCTCGTGAGAAGCAAAAGTCAAAATTTGTTTCTAAATTCATTCATGGCAGGAAGCATACAATGTTCAAACCGGCTTATTGGGTTTGGAAACACTATTGGAAGGATCGATTTTTTGTTGGCAAGAAGTTGAAGAGGAACCCATGTAGAGATATACACTTGACTTTTGATGATTTTAAGAGTGCTCTACACGGCGAGTTTGATGCAGATTACATATTCAATGCTGCTGATTTTCGTCCATTTGATGTAGGAGATCCTTTTGATTCGAGGACGAATCCTTTTGAAGAAAGGGAGGATGATATGAACCAAAGTGTCTTAGTCTTCAAAGAGTTAAAGGAAGTTGTTGGAGAATCCTATGTCCAAGTTGACAACAAATTGGAGTTGCATTAAATGCACTCTAGTGTCATTTATGGCAACCTCAAGTGGCATTGAATGAAGTCAAGAACAAGTCCAACTTCATTTACTACAAACTCAAGTTGTTGGGTGTGTTGCACTAAACTCGTAGTTTGTATTTTGTAAAAACAAATGTCTATTTAATAAAGTCTTATTCAATAAATTTGTTGTTAAATCATAGCTTTGCATTATCCAAAATCCAATAAACTAAACATCCAAGGTTATTTGTGATGTAATCGGGACAGTATATATACTGGGTCTATAGTTGATATACGGGGTATATATTTGATATACCCCTGATATATGAATGGATAATGTCCCGTGAATAACCTAAAGGGTCTATAGTATATGGATAAGGCTGGGTACCTTATCCTGGCAACACTATGGATACGGCCCACTCTGTAAAGGTTACAGACGACTCGATCCAAGTCGTTCGTGTGGAGACATGCAAGTAGGGGTATCCTATACAATGAGTTTGTATAAGACCGGACCGCGAAATAGGCAATCTTTAGATGTAACACAGTTAACTAATAGATTGCCATTTCTTAGGATGACCAGGCAACTCATTCTCAATCCTGAGTGAGTTATGGACTCCTGCCCGTGAGAGCTCGTCCTTTGATCTGTATGGGTAAGAGTGGCCCGAGTCGCCGACTCAACATTCCTACCATTTTGGGGACGAGACCGAGTGGGGAGCTGGGAACATAACTTCACAAGATGGAATTCACTCCTCCCCGACTTTAGGGGAGTAAATGAGTGTTCCTTAAATGCTGACTCCGGGACTTGAACAAGGGGCCCCACCCTCTCATTGGCCGAGAGGGACTTCCGGTCATTGGTTAGACCATAACCGAGTTGTTCATCAGAGGAGCAGTGGTGTTTAAGGAGTAAGATGTAACTCAGGGGTAAAACGGTAATTTGACCCAACTTGAATTACGAACACTCGTGAAGGATTGACTCGTCATTAATGGTCGTATATCCATGGACACGAAAACATTCTGCGGTGAGAAGAGTGCAACTGCGGGTCTTTAGTGGAATGACTCGTAGTTAACGAATCTAGATTAACTCGGTCAATGAGTTTGACCGATTAATCTTGCATCGTTGGAGCTTCGGATCTGTAGGTCCATTAGGTCCCTTTGGTAGCTCATAACGGGTAAAACGAGGATCAAATTTTTGGAAGAATTTGAATTGTTCAAATTACTTAAGGGATTATATGTGTATTAATACATTATAATATATATAGTTAATTGTAAATTAAAACTATATATTATGAGAGATATTATTTGAATGAAATTCAAATAAAATTAATATGAATAAGATTCATATTAAAACTATAGGTTAAAAAATAATGTGCATAAGATGTACATTAAAACTACAGGTTATAGGAGAGAAATGTTTTAGAATATGATTCTAATTTTATAATAAATAATTAAGTGTTAATTATTTATGTATATATATATTTATTAATTATTAATTGGATTAATAATTAATTATATTAATTAATTTGATTACTTAATTATATATATATATATACATATATATTAATTATTATATATATTATTATATATATTTTTTATTATTATATATTTTATATATATATATATTAATATTAATATTAATATTATTATTAATATTAACTCCCCTACAAAATTGCACGGGAGTGGGAGGTTTTGTGACGTGGGGAGTTACCCTACGTCACCCTTCTTCTTCTTCTCCTAGTGTTGGAGAATGAAAAGGAAGGTGTGACAGAACAGGAAAAAAAAAACTCCCAGGATTTCTCTCAAGTTCTCTCAATCTCTCCCTCTCTTCGATCAAGGTGCTACCACAAGCACGATCCCGAGACCCAAGAGAATAGCGAGGAAGATCTGGTGGTGGTGTTCGAGGGGAATTCACTGAAGAAACGTTCTTCAAAGGTTTGTTTTTCTCCTGTATTTTTCTTCTGTAAAATTCGATTTTGTATCCCGAAAATCAGCAACGAAAATCCGTTTTCGCTCCGGCTTCACCAGTTTGATCAACAACTCTTGTTGACGTGTTTGTAGTCTCTTCGGAAATCTCGTTAATTACTACCTTACTCCGTGGTTTATGATCTCTAACATGGCCTTCTTCTAAGAAAGTAGCATTTGTCGATACAAACACTCTGTTTTCTTTATGATCGAAGAAGAGACCACCTCTCGTCTTTTTAGGGTAACCTACGAATAGGTATACTTTTGAACGAGGTTCCAGTTTCTTCGGGTTAGTCATGAGCACGTGTGCTGGGCATCCCCAAATGCGAAAGTGACGTAAACTAGGTTTACGACCCTTCCATAGCTCAAAGGGTGTTTCAGAAACACTCTTCGATGGAACTATGTTCAAAATATAAACTGCAGTCTCCACTACATAACCCCAAAACGAGTTAGGCAACTAAGCATAGCTCATCATTGATCGAACCATGTCTAACAGGGTTCTGTTTCTCCTTTCTGATACACCGTTTTGTTGAGGTGTACCAGGGGCTGAGAGTTGGGACGTGATTCCATGTTCTATCATATAGTCCTGGAATCTCAAGTTCATATACTCTCCACCTCGATCTGATCGAAGTGTTTTAATGGTTTTACCTAATTGATTTTCAACTTCAGTCTTGTACTCCTTGAACTTTTCAAAGGCTTCAGACTTATGTTGCGTTAGGTATAAATAACCATACCTTGAATAATCATCGATAAAAGAGATGAAGTATTCATACCCTCCTCGAGCTCTAACATTCATCGGACCACAAAGGTCTGAATGTATAAGTTCTAAGGGCTCTTTGGCTCTATTACCTTTTCCAGTAAAAGGTCTTTTAGTCATCTTGCCTTTAAGACAAGACTCACATGGTGGTAAAGAATCATCTTCTAACTCACTTAGAATTCCATTCTTAACCAACCTCCCAATCCTATTGAGATTAATGTGACCTAATCTTAAGTGCCAAAGATAGGTATCTTCCTTTTGAGAAACTTTTTGCCTTTTATTTTGAGTTCTAGCATTTTTAAACAACTCGGTATTTAAAACTGCTTTTGTTATGGTTGGTCTTAGCACATACAAGTTGTTTTCAAGTAAAGCTGAACAAATATTAACACCATTTCTTGAAATGAACGCTTCATTTAAATGAAATGAAATTGAATACATCTGTTCCAACAAACAAGAAATTGAAATTAAGTTCCTTTTAATTTTAGGAACAACGTACACATTATCTAATAATATATACATATTCTTGTTTGTAAACAACTTGAGCTCCCCTACCACCATAGTTGAGACGACCTCTCCCGCTCCGACCTTGAGAGTCATCTCTCCGGCGTCAAGCTGCCTCCAGGAACTAATTCCCTGAAATGAAGAACAAACGTGATTAGTGGCTCCTGAATCCAGTATCCAGGCGGAGTCATCATTCTCCACTAAACATGTTTCCAATACAAGTATATCATATTTACCTTCGTTGGCTTTCTTCTTTTCGGCCAAGTACTTTGAGCAGTTGCGCTTCCAATGCCCGTCCATGTTACAGTGGAAACACTTTCTTTTCTCTGCAACCTTGACCTTGCCTTTCTGGGCAGCAGCAGCTGAGTCAGGTTTATACCCCTTACCAGCAGCCTTCTTCTTCTTAAAAGTCTTACTTCCAGAAGAAGAGGGCGCAGACCTAGTTCCAGAGGACGATCCTCTGTTGAACCTCTTTGAGGTGGCAACATTTGCATCCCCTTCTTGTCCCTTACATTTCGTAAGAGACTGGTAGGTCTGCAGCTTGTTTAGGAGCGTGGTAAGAGTGTACTCCAGCTTATTCATAACCGCATTGCTGCGGAATGATAGGAAACTCTTCCGAAGAGATTCCAGTATGAAGCTGACCTGACTCTGCTCGTCTATGACGGCCCCGTTCTACTCAGCCACGTTGAAGTGGACCATCAGGTTGAGAATGTGTTCTCGCACTGAGGAGCCCTCCTTCATGCGGGAGTTGTAAACGAACTTAAGGGCTTCATGTCGAGCCTGTGAGGACGGTTGTCCAAACATGCTCTGCAGCGAGTCTATGATCTCCTTAGCGGTGACCGTGTCCTCGTGCTTCTTGGCAAGCACATCAGATATGCTCGCCAAGATGTAGACCTTGGCCTTGATCCACCTGTCATAGGCGTTGCGCACCGCCACAGTGGCGTTAGGCGCAGGAGCTTGAGGACAATCCTCTTGCAAGACGAACCTAAGATCATCTATCACGAGAATAGTGTTTAGGTTTGACTTCCATTGTTTGTAATTTTCGCCATTAAGTCTTTGCGCGGCTAAGAGTGCAATAATAGAAGTAGACATGCTAAAAGTAAAAACAAATCTATATTAGTTTCATGCATTAACCTTTTAAACTCAATCAAAATTTTAGCAAAAGTAATTAAGCACCCTAACAAAATTGTTTTGCAACGACGCTTCAGTGATTTAGAGCAACAGCCACCGTAGGGCGGACAGGTACACCTTCACTGAATTGAGACATTTTCAAGTAAATTTTACACCAGTATAACTCTTATTCCTATAAATTTTAGTCATCGTTTATTTGGTCAGGAAATTGCTAACTAACTTAACAACTCCTCGTAAGTGTGACCCAACATTTTCGGACCTCAGAAGTCCACCCCAATAATCCTGCCGTAGGGAAGGAAAATATTGGAGCAAAACCTAAGAGACTCCTATCCATTTCTGGAGTTTGCCTTGGTTTTGATTTCCATACAATGAACCCTCCGTAGGGATGGTCGCTCCAGGACGACACGCAGGTCATGTATGAAACCTCACGGTGCAAACCAATGGTAGAGACCGCAGGATGTGTTGTCACACGTCCTTCTCCCACTTACTATGAACATTATCTTCATTCACCTCGATATTGAACCATGCAAACACTTTCCGTAGGGAGGCCGCGCCCAGGGCGACACGAGGCCGACCATGGAACTCACAGCGTGAATTTAAAGGAGAACGTGAGAGAGAGAGTAAAGTATGTTATATGTACTGTGTATATCAAATATATAGGCTGTATATTACATATTCTTTTGCTCCCACTTAGTATTCTAAGACTAGGGTATATTACTTAGATAAATCCCGGTTAAGTGAAATTAACTAAGTGAATTTTTAGTCGGCCCAATATAACTATTATATCGGAAGTTCTACAATAATGTTTTAGTTCGTTAAACACTTTAATAAACCAATGACATTATTGTTTGTATATAAAATATTGACTAATTCAACCCCCAGGTCGGTTCCCAGGTAGAGGTGTTCCCTTACGGTCAGCTTAAATACCTCAACCTAGACAGAACCTTCCTTAGACAGGGTTCCCTTATAGACAACATTTTATATTTAGTCTTTTATTATTTCATTTTAAACCTAGTTAAAACAAAATGAAAGACTACCACCTAATCACATGAGAAGCTATAACCTAAGGTCTAATTAATTTTAAACCCCTTTAAAATTAATTAACTTAGACATTATGTTTTCATGCAACTGTTTATTATAGATTTTAATTTCTATCTACCACATTTTATAACTCTTGTAAAATTTAAGAAATTAAAACTATAAACATGCATTGAAAGCATACATTAATATAACAATTATATTATCCAAAATAATGTCATGCTCAATGCAACTTTATTTTCATCTAATTAATACAACACTTATATTAATTATGAAAATAAAACATGCATACATACATTATAACATTTATAACTATATGATACATGACCATACATACATACTATATATCAAACATACATATTATGCATGTAACCTATGGTGGGATTTTAAAACTATATGGCATACAATATGCTATATGATTTTAATTAAAATATACATTCATAATGCATAAAATAATTAAATAGCAAAGTTGGAACGGTTTTTGGCACCCTAAGAAAACAAAATAATGCAAAATAAGAAAACTGACTGCATCCGCCCTCGAACTGCGAACCGGAGCCTCGAAACCGTGTCGAAAAACACCCGGGACAGCGCCCGGCGCCTAAGGGCAGCGCCGTGGTGCTGTGTGTTGTCCCGCAGCACCATGGCGCTGTCTGCGCAGTCTGCTTCGTCTTCTTCGCTGTTTTCTGCAACTTTTTGCTCAATCCGACTTCACGAACGACTTTCGAGCGACCCGGACTTACAGAAACAAAGCAGAAACATAATGCCCAAAACACCGGGCCCTTACATGATAGAATCACGAAGAAAAACGCTATCTAAGTGCCAAAAACCGGAAATTTTCCAACCCGCAAACCCATATTTCGAAAATATGAAATCACCCACCAAACACAGCGATTTTGATCCCAAAAAATCAGAACTACAACCTGGCTCTGATACCAATTGAAGAGATGTGAATCCCGGAGCGGAAGCGGATCTTCGTTGCTGATTTTTCGGACACAAAACCGAAATTGAAAGAAGGAAAATACAGGGGAAACCAAATACCTTTGATGAACTTTCTTCTACGGTTTCCCACGAACACCACCGCTACGTCTTCCTCGCTATCCTCTTGGGTCTCGGGATCGTGCTTGTGGTAGCACCTTGATCGAAGAGAGGGAGAGATTGAGAGAGTTTTGAGAGAAATTGGATGGGAGATCTTTTTTTCTTGTTCTGTAACACTTCCTGTAACGACCCAGAATTTTCCACACGCCCCTAGGTCACATTAACTACCCAACTAATCAAATTTAACCCCGACTACATCCTGCCAACTTCCTATGCACACAAGCTTATAAAATCAAGTTTCAATCCTCATCAATTTAACGATAGATCAATCTCATGGAATAACATTCAACAACATTCATGAACCACTTCACGAGGCAAGTTTATTGTTCAATCTATATGAATCTAAACAATTGGAATAAAACTCAAATAGGCACCTATCCCGAAGCAAAACTAACAACAAGGACAAAATCTCTCCATCGTGCAAATGCAAATAAACCGTTTATTGGCCACAACATAAGGCCCTAACCAATGAATTAAACTAAACAGGAAAACTAAGCAGCCTATGGTCCTCGCTCGTCATGTCTCCTCCGTCCCATCACCATGGTCACCCACGAGTCCTTCACCTGAAACAATCATTATAGAGGGGGGTGAGTATATAACATATACTCCGTAAGTAGCCCTGACCAAACACACACAAACATCATGCCCATAACCATAAGGGAAACATACATCGTCATGCTCTATCATTACAGTATGCGAACAACCATAGACATGCTCTACTATTACATTATACATTCAACCATAAACATGCTCTATAAGACCCAATGCAAACCCCAATCATATAAAAACAACTACCGTCCACCTGGCTTCCTAACACCTCAATTACATCTATGTTCACCTCAACTATTCAAGCTCTTCGAAACCATTCTGTTGGTAGTGTCGGCCCCTGACCATTTATACCCAGAGCCCCGACACTAGTGCATCGACCCTCGACCATTTATACCCGAGGCCTCGACGTCTTACAATCTATTGGCCCTTGACCATTTACACCCAAGGCCTCAATAGTTCTCCTTTCGAAAGACTCCTCGCATCGACCCCCGACCATTTATACCTGAGGCCCCGACGCTCATCTTTATCCAATATTAGCGTATCGACCCCCGACCATTTATACCCGAGGCCTCGATACCCAATTAGTGACGTATCAGCCCCCGACCATTTATACTCGAGGCCCTGACACTCACCCATTCACTTCATAACTTCCAAAGCTCCACATAACATTTCTAGCCTCCAACCAAGATTCCAGTATTAATTCCCTAACAACTCCAACCACCACAACGCCCATCAACAACACCACCACTAGTATGATTTCAATGCATCTCTCAGCTCACGAACACAATTCAGCATGCTTCCACAACATAAACATCATTCTAATAGCAAAACAATAAACCAAACATGCTTTCACCACATATTAATTCTTAACAATCGCGCCACAGTGAGTGTAGTCATAACAAAGCATAGTCAACAAATTGCAAACGATTAGAGCCCAACACAATTCATCCAAACACTTATATCCAACGTCCATATCCAATAAGCATTGCCAGATATAATAAACAACTCATGAGATACGCCAAACACTTCATACAAATTCAGACAACAAGCATTCCCAAAATAAATCCACTTTAATGAACATTCCCTATAAACGTACATCATTCTACAATAGATCTCAGCAGCTCAGCAATACAAAATTTCCACTATTATCACCAACGGACTTTCAACACTACCCAGGCATACAAACCAACATAAACAAGAGTTACACTGCACAACAACGTATCAGAACCAATATTAAACGTCATAAACAACACATCGGCAACCAAATAACAAACATCAACGCACGCACCTGCCCCGTGCTACTTACACACAACTACGCCCTTAAATGTTGCGCCGACTCCACACCTAAGCACACCGAAACAGAAAATACAGCACATTACACAACCTATTTGGCTTCCGAAATTCAACTCTAAAAGGGTTCGAATGACACATTACCACAAAACCGACTTCGTATGGATGTGGGTCACCTAGATCTAGCTTGCCAAGGTGTGGGTAGCCTAAATCGAGCTTCGAACGGATGTGGGTCGCCGCCAAACGTCCTAAACACTGCTGTAACGTACAAATCCCGCCGCTGGAGTCGCTGTCCGTCAGATCGTAGCAGCCGACCGCCGCCGGTTCGCCGCTGTACACCCGTTTGCCGTGCGCCGCCGCAGATCTGGGCCGCCGCCGTGTGCCGCCGCGGAGAGGAGCTGCGCTGGTTCGTTGCCGACGCCGGGGGAAACACGCCGCCGCTGCTGCAGGTTGCCGAAACGTCGAGGTCGCGCCGCCTGCTGCTGCTGCTTCAAATTCGGTCGTCGGCCGCCGCGCATGGTTCTTCGTCCGCCGCTGCTACGAGTCGTCGTCCCGGTCGGAGTGGTTAGCAGCACCGGTGCTGCGTCGAGCGTCGGAGGGGCTGCCGGAAAACGAAGGGAGGGGCGGCTGGAATTGGGAACGAAGAAGAACGGGGGGGCCGGCTAGGGAGAGGAAGAAGAAGAAAATAAGAAGAAAATAAGGAATTTGGGCTAGGGTTTTGTTTTTGTTTTCTTTCTTTTTCCCTTTATTTTAAAACCAAAGTAACCCGGAGGAGGCCCAATAAGTCCAAGTCCAAAGATAAGAAATCTACCCCCCTCCGAAACAAGACCTCCCACACGGGATCCGGTAAATATTAATTTAATTGGATTTTAGAGCCCGATAAATATAAATAAATTCGATTAACATTCACTTTGAAAATTAAATGAAAAATCTCCTGATTCGAGACTAACTAACCTGAGGGACTCGGGGCGTTACACTTCCTCTTACATTCTCCAACACTTGGAGAAGAAGAAGAAGGGTGACGTAGGGTAACTCCCCATGTTACTAAACCTGTCACTCCCTGCAATTTTGCAGGGGAGTTTAATAATAATAATAATATTATTATTATTAATAAATAATAATATATAATATATATATATCATAATTAATATATATATATATAATTAATTAATCAAATTAATTAATTAATAAATATAATTAATTATTAATCCAATTAATAATTAATAAATATATATACATAAATAATTAACACTTAATTATTTATTATAAAATTAGAATCATATTCTAAAACATTTCTCTCGTATAACCTATAGTTTTAATGTACATCTTATGCACATTATTTTTAACCTATAGTTTTAATATGAATCTTATTCATATTAATTTGATTTGAATCTCATTCAAATAATATCTCTCATAATATATAGTTTTAATTTATAATTAACTATATATTATAATGTATCAATATACATATAATCCCTTAAGTAATTTGAACAATTCAAATTCTTCCAAAACCATGATCCTCGTTTTACCCGCTATGAGCTAGCAAGGGGACCTAATGGACCTACAAATCCGAAGCTCCAATGATGCAAGATTAATCGATCAAACTCATTGACCGAGTTAATCTAGATTCGTTAACTATGGGTCATTCCACTAAAGACCCGTAGTTGCACTCTTCTCACTGCAGAATGTTTTCGTGTCCATGGATATACGACCATTAATGACGAGTCAATCCTTCACGAGTGTTTGTAACTCAAGTTCGGTCAAATTACCGTTTTACCCCTGAGTTACATCTTTATCCTTAAACACCACTGCTCCTCTAATGAACAACCCGGTTATGGTCCAACCAATGACCAGAAGTTCCTCTCGGCCAATGAGAGGGTGGGGCCCCTTGTTCAAGTCCCGGAGTCAGCATTTAAGGGAACGCTCATCTACTCCCCTAAAGTCGGGGAGGAGTGAATTCCATCTTGTGAAGTTATGTTCCCAGCTCTCCACTCGGTCTCGTCCCCAAAATGGTAGGAATGTTGAGTCGGCGACTCTGGCCACTCTCACCCATACAGATCAAAGGACGAGCACTCACGGGCAGGAGTCCATAACTCACTCAGGATTGAGAATGAGTTGTTTGGTCATCCTAAGAAATAGCAACCTATTAGTTAACAGCGTTACATCTAAAGATTGCCTATTTCGTGGTACGGTCTTATACAAACTCATTGTATAGGATACCCCCACTCGCATGTCTCCACACGAACGACCTGGATCGAGTCGTCTGTAACCTTTACAGAGTGAGCCGTATCCATAGTGTTGTCAGGATAAGGTACCCAGCCTTATCCATATACTATAGACCCTTTAGGTTATTCACGAGACATTATCCATTCATATATCAGGGGTATATCAAATATATACCCCGTATATCAACTATATACCCAGTATATATACTGTCCCGATTACATCAAAAATAACTTTGTATGTTTAGTTTATTAGATTTTGGACAATGCAAAGCTATGATTCAATAACAAATTTATTGAACAAAACTTTATTAAATAAACATTTGTTTTTACAAAATACAAACTACGAGTTTAGGGCAACACACCCAACAAGAGGAAACTCTCAAATCTTGATTGAAAAATACTCTCACTGACTATAAATAATGAAAAATACTTGGCTCTCACGGTGAGGACCAATCTTGTCCTCGTCATTGTTAAATATTTGAAAACTAAGAGAGAGAAAGGTAAGAATATAGAAATTTAAAAAATGATGAGTTATCAATTTTTCAATTGTTGGTACTTATAAGTAATGAGCCAAGTATTATCCAAAAATAATTAACATAGGGTGGGGCGGATCCACCACGGGCCTAGGAACCCCTAAAGTTTAAAGGGGCAATTGTAGGAATGACTAAAATTAATAACGCGTTTTAAAAAATGTCCAAACCTATGAAATATTGTAATAATGGCTAATTGATTTTTTCCATTAAATTCTAAAATATTTTGTAGACAAAAATAGTCTTGTAACCAATTAAGTATATACGCATCATTTTAGGGAATCAATTCTATCTAATCAAATGAATGAAATTTAAATAATTAACTTAAATCTAATTTAAAATTGATAATCATAATTTGAGAGTGGATTTAAGAAAAAATTATTAAAAATGTGTTGGGGTAGATTTTGAAATTTACCCCTCTAAAATTCCAAAATAATGGGATAAATAAGATTAATACTAGGTAAATGATAAAATTTACTTCTCACCTTTGACTTGAGTTAGACAATTTAGGGTTTTAGGAGTCCCACCTTCTTCCCACCTTTTGGTCTCATGCAACTTCATGCGCCCCACAGCCATCGTCTTCCTCACGAAGCAGATCCGCAAGCCGCCATCCCGCCACTCACCTTCAAGGCCACCATCTCGTCTTTCTGCTCACCTCACAAAGCAGATCCGTGCGCCGCTCACCTTCACGCCACCGTCCACGAACTAAAACTAGACCCGTCGCCGCCGCACCCAACCGCTGCCACCCTCCCCGTTGGCCGCAACACGTACCATATCTGCTTGATGCACCACGTCCCAAACTAGATCTACCATCCCACCGCACGACCAGATTCGCCCAAGGCCGATACGATCTGCCGACTGCCCAAGAGCAGATCCACCTACTGCCGCTTTGATATGTTTCCGATATGTCGTCCAACTTCCATCTTCTAGCAACTATTCAAGGAAGGTAAGACCCTTTATTCAGATTTTGCGTATTTTAGGGGTATTTAAAATGATATTTTTGGTTTTCCTATATTTTAGGGTATTTAAAAAAATACAAGTGTGGGACCGACATGTGTCTTTTGTTTATAATTA
Organism: Momordica charantia; assembly: GCF_013281855.1. Classification (NCBI taxonomy): domain Eukaryota; kingdom Viridiplantae; phylum Streptophyta; class Magnoliopsida; order Cucurbitales; family Cucurbitaceae; genus Momordica; species Momordica charantia. Next base: position 8,945,122 of record NW_028275165.1, on the reverse strand, counting down.
GATCTGAGAACTATATATCTACAACTGCAACAGACTTACTATATTTGTATAGCTTAAATTCTAAATAGAATCTATAGATATGGTAAAAGTTAGAGGAGGAACATCTCAACAATGACTAACAGGACGTTCAAAGGAATCGTGCAAAATCAACTTAGAAAGTGAAAAAGATGTATAGATGCAGTAGTTTATATATTTCTTGTTTGTTAATTTTTATAGTAATATTTACAAATTAGATTCACTGAGCTAACTGTACTCGTATATTTCAGGAAAAGGAAAAGGTCTCAAGATAGTTGAGGAAGAACGTGTTAGTGAGGTAATTATTGGAATATACATGTATTGACATTCTACTTATGATATTTGAGTTGTATAGTTGTATATACATGTATTGACTTTCGTATTTTGTTAATTCTTGAATTGGTATATACATGTATTGACATAATTGAGTTTCATGGTGATATATACATGTATTGAATTATAATTTTGATTTTTCTTTAATTGGTATATACGTTTATTGACCTTTTAATTTTGATAAATTTTCTAATGTTTTAAAGGATGATACAAAATCTAATGAAGAGAATGAAAGAGTGAATAATGAATTCACCGATGAACATAAGAAAAATAACTCATTGTCAAAAGAAGTTTAAGAAACTGAATATGATGACGATACACGCCCAAAGACTACAAATTTAAGAGGCATCACCTATTTTCCTAATCTTTTTGATTTATGGGTTGTTAGTTTTTGATTTTTTAATTTACTTTTGTTGTAGATGATTTATTAAATGATAAAGAAATAAGAAAACAAGAATACAAATAACCTGTGACAGCATATACTCCTTAGTGGTTAGGTATATATACTACTTGATGCAAATATGTATATATACATTAAGAAGATACAGTAGAACAATTGCAGAACGATGAGATGAGAGATGAATCATTATCATTTAAATTAATTAAAATACAAAACAAAGTAATTAAAATAATTAACTTGAAATCCTTGAAGGTAGGAAAATCATTTTGAATTCAAAACAAAGTTTGTTGAGTGATTGAATATAAGAAAAAGCCAAAAAGATATAGAAAATGGTATTGTTGGAAAACTACGTGCTTTTGTAAAACTCCTAAAATACCCTTTAGCCATTTGTGCAAAATTTAAAACTAATAGACCTTTTTTAAATTTAAAACTAATAGACCTTTTTTAAAACGGGTGGCAAAATTTAGCCATCCACTCAAATTTCCCAAGTTTAAAATATATCAATACAGAACAAGTAGTTACTAAAAAGTTTCCTTGGAACAGTGGAACGCGCGTCCCAGGCCCCTAGACATCCCGAGATCGACTCCTATTTGAAACCTTTTTTAAAAGTGAAATATATATAGATATATATATGTTGGTGGGTTATTCAACCATAATTTTATAAATGTAATTTTCTTTTTAAACACTTTTAAATAGTGCAATGCACGCTATTTTGAACCTAAAAACAATTATTTTCAATTTATACATGTACATTGATCATCTCTCAAAGTCTAACTGTTGAGTATAATTTGTACTTAAAAAAAAATACACCTACTTTTGAGTATAATTTAAGACTTATTTTTACTTTTTGCCGTTATATATAGCTAATATTTTTCATTAAATTATTGTACCAATATCTCTTTTCTAAACTATAAATCATCAAATTTTCAAGATTAGAACTTTCTTTTGATTTTTAATTTGAATTTTTCAAAGCCTATAAGTCGCCAAAACTCTTCAAAATCTCTTTTTTTAAAATAATTTTTTAATTTTATAAAAAAATCTTTATTTTTTTATTTAAGGTAAATAATAAAGACTTCAATATCTCGTAGATTTAGAAAGTAGGTCATTTAAAAAATAAAATAAAAATAAACCATTTAAATCTATCAATGTGAAAAATAATAATTAACTTTTTAATATTTCATTCTCTTTCTTCTAAACTAATATAAAACTTTTTAATAATACTTCTATTTAAAAAAAGTATTATTAAATTATAAATTTAATCTATAAGCTTTAAGAGGGGTATCTAATAAGTTCTCAAACTTTAAAAAAAAATGTTTAATAGGTTCTCGTACTTTCAATTTTAAATTTTTTAATATATCATTGACCTATTGGACTAATTTTTTAAGGTTCAAGAGAAATCAAAACAAAATTGAAAGTTTAGAGACCTATTTGACTTCTTTCAAGTATATGAACAAATTAAACACAAATTGAAAGTTAAAGGACAGATTTGTAATATATGCAACTTAATATCGAAACTTAATATATATATATATATATATATATGTTTGAAATTATCTTTGTACTAAGTTAAGCCCCCAACATAATTAAAATTCTGGATCGGCCACGGAACATAGTAACTCCAACAAAGAAAAGGAAAAGGAAAAAAAATTGCACTTGTTTTCGAGGGTGAGAAAGATGTACTAGAAACGTCAAAAATGTTGGAAAATTAACGGTATAATTTCCCCTTCCACAGAAATATCCAAACACAACAAAAAATATCCAAATAGAAAGAAAATTGTAAAAGAACTAGAATAACGAAACAACAAATTATATTGGTTTACCACTATGGGCTACGTCTAGTCTTCCACTCAGATGTGGGTAATTCATTAATAATTGTTTAAGGATTGGAATACAAAACTTTCCCCAAAAATATCCCCTAGAGGTCCCAAAAAATTACCCTAACTTCTAAGTATTATAACATACTATACTTAGGTATAGGAATGAAAAACACTCACTAAACCCACGGGATATAGAATCCTTTTCAACACTACCCACAACCAGTCAAGTCTCTTTTATTTAGATTCTGTACAAATGAAACCTTAACATAAGGCTCTATTTATTAGATGCCAAATATCCTAATTCTTATTGGAAAACAATATTGTAATCTTTATAAGACGATAATATCCTACCCTTTAAGAATTGGTAATAGTGTTGAAAATCTTTTTCTTCATAGGACATGAGTTTTCTATTTTGGCTCCATAATCCTAACAATCTCCCACTTGGAGACAAAACATCGATCTTGCCTCCCACTGCATCAAAAGTGTCTTACACCATCTTGACGCCCTCTATCAAGGCACAGTTCTGACTGCTCTATCAATGAACTGATCCACACTGCTCGCCTCGACCCAAGCTTTGTCTGTGATTGTCTCAAGATTGAGCAATCCTACATGGTATTGGCTCCCAGACGCTAGAGACACAACCACGTGCTCCCACTCGATCTAAGTGGTCCCCGTTGCTTCCTTTCTCGATCAAACCCAACGAACCTCTGAAGGAAAATTTCCTTGATGACTTGGCACTCCCACCCAAGTCTGTTGCCTTTCTAGAGACATTACCCTTGACTTCAATACCCATTGTAATCTTTAACCTTGATGCACTCTCTCGCCTATGTGACCTCATCAGCTCGTTATTTCGTCTGATAACTGGGACTTGAAACCGACAACCTGTTGGACAACTCTCTGAGTTGTTCCCCTTACCCTTTCCTCTACTTCCCAGATATTATACTTGAACTGGTGGCAGATTCTTCTAATCTGTCCTGGTTGTCAATGCTATTGATTCTTTCAAGTCTCGTCCTAAACCATGTGCAGCTACTCTGTGCATCATTTGTCTATCAGATTCCCTGGCAACCTCAAACTTAGACACATAAATAGAAGATCACTTGTGGCCTGTTGTCACCATCCTAGATTCCCTCTTGAGCTTCCAACAACCCTTAACAAACTCACTACTGTAGCCATCGTCGTCTAGTTTTCCTATGGATAACAAATTAAATATGAAGCTAGGAATATTTCTGACCCCTTGTAGCACCAACTCGGCCCCTTCACTTGTCTTCAAACAAACATCTCCAATTCCTCTCACCTTGGAGATACTTTAATTCTTCATCTTCACTGAGCCATAATCACCTGCAATAAAATATGAGAACCAACGTTTGTCTGAAGCAAGATCTGTTGATGCTGCAGTGTTCACTACCCACTGGTCTATAGATATATTCCTCTGAACACAAGCCAGAAACTCTTTAATCTGTTCATCTTCTGTTACAACGTTTGTAAAATTGTTCCCCTTCTCAAAATCTTCTTTGAACTTTCTACAAAAACGTTTCACGTGTCCCTTCTTATGGCAGTAATAATACTCCACTACCCCTACTATATCTCTACTGCTGCTTCCTATTGTAATTCATCTTTGTCTTTCCTTTGTTCTGGTGTACCAAAGCTGATTCAACCTCGTTCTCTGCCCCTGAAGTAGATGCACACATTTTCTCTAATTTTCTTCGGGCTTCCTCAGATAAGGCACATCACAAATAGCTGAAAATTTCAAGCTATTGTCCCCTAGCGAATTCGACACCGCGGTCTTCATCGTCTCCCAACTGTCAGGCAAAGATGTCAACAGCCTTATAGCCTTCACCTCCTCATCAATCTTGACACACATCCCTTCTAATTTGTTCAAGATATCGGTGAGCTCATTAATACGAGAATTCACCTAGGTTTCCTCCTCCATGTAGATATTAAAATACTTCTGAAGTACTTTTGTATTGACAGAAGGTTTTTCATACTTGTCTCGCAAGTCCTTTAATAACTCTTTTCCAATCGTCTCTTTCACCACGAGACTGCAAACATTCATCGACAAAGACATTCTGATGTTCGCAATTGTCTGCTCATCAGAGTTTTGGCTCCATAATCCCAACAAAAAATGCAAACTAAGATCATGACGACTAAGTCAATCAGAGTTTTTACTACCAATCTTATCAGATTTACTTTCTTTCCTTTTCTTTTTCTCCCCCATGAACTCCCATATAAAGGACTTATTTTCTATTGCATCCAAAGGAAATGAAAGCAAACAAGCTTCTGGAATCCATGTCTCAAACAAATAAAACTGATCTGCATAACAGTAAAAAGTTACAGAACTTGGCATATGCACGAGAGTCAGTACAAATACGTAATTTATCATTTATCTGTTGATATATATGGAATTAATTGGGTAGTTCCGAACTACGTTATTTGTAAGTTAAAATACTCTTTTGGTTCAGTACTTTCAATTATTTTTAGTCCCTGTATTTTGAAAATGTTCATTTGAGTCTCTGGCTTTGACGTGATATGGTAAATTTAATTCTTAATTTCCAAACAAGCGGCTAAATTAAATCCTTAAAAATCAGGTGGGACGATCGTCTCCTTGTTTTTTCGTTTCTTCTTGCGGCATCGGATTATGGTTTCTTCATGGCTGGGTTGCCTTCAGAGTTCGCGTGGGGTTTTCAGAAGTACCATTCAAATGGCTCAAGTTAAATCTCCATACTACAAACCAGAAACAGAGCCAGAAAAAATACCTCTGAAAAACTAATCTCAAATCGAGGCTAAATTCCTTGCCAGATGGTATCGAAGTTCGACTTATCAAAGTTGAAGGTCGTTGTATTATCAAACATAGCGCAACTTGTTCCACAACGATAAATCGTCGAACATATTGCGAGCGTGAGTAGAATCGCAATGAATTCGGTAAGAGTCTTCATGTGGATGACTGATCCTCACACATCAGAAACATAATTATAGGTAATGAGGAGAAAAAATCTGAAAGTTTAAGGTGGAGAAGAAAGAGGAGGTTACTCAGAAAGAAGTACCTTAGGGATTTAATCTAACCCTTAGCTTATTTGACGAATAAAATTATACTTAATGTGTACTCACGCTGACAAAAATGCAATCTTTTACTCTATTTAACAGTAGCTTAACAGTCTGAACTAAAATGAACCCTCCTTAAAAGGAGTATTTTAATATATCATTTATTAGCTTATATAGATGAAATTTTATACTCTTATGATTTAGCTTGAGTATATATGTTTGTCTATCTCGTGTTTTCTATTTGCGACTTCTTTGCTAAATCCACTATTTTTTTTTCCTTGAAATTTCTCAAAGCATTACGCTCCCACTTTTAGGGAAACAACTTTTTTGTCTTGTTAGACGAGCATGTAGTAATTGTCTAGTTGTGAAAAAAATTATGAATTATGTTATACCACAATACCATACTCTCTTTGTTAATATAATGATTCTGTTTATAAACTCACTTTATTTTTAATACAATGCTAACATTTCTTAATATTTATGAACTCACTTTATTTTTAATACAATGCTAACATGGTAAACTGTAAATGAAAAAAGTACCCATACTCCCGTAGTATCAGAAATTTTCCCACCGATTGTTATCATTGTAAACGTACACCGATAGTTGTCACTTGTAACGTACTAAAGTCGTAGTTTATGTTTCCCATTTCCAATTATCTTATGATTATGAGTATCGAGCAAACTCACTATACAAACTTGCTCCATAAACTAAGAATCTTCAAGCAAATACACCATTTTAGTATACCTTTACACAAAATTTTTCACCAAAACTTCCCCCAAATTCACCTAATTGGAACTATTTAATAACATATAAAGTGAATGGTAATTTCCATTTATTATCACTATCAATGCAACAAAAATGGTGAATATATTAGAATTGATATTATCGAATACTAGAGAAACTAACAAAGGTACATGAACCAACTTATGAAAAATTTAAAATTGCATCAACAATGGTTACACTGAGGAAGCAGAGACTGTTGTTGAAGCCCGAAGTACTTGCTGCAGCATCCGTGCTGCAAGACGCTGAGTAATCCCGGTGAAAATGCGGCCGCCAAGACTGCGAGCCTCAGGCTGTTGAAGCACCTGTTTGTGCAAGATATAAAACGAGCTAAGAGGCGCAGACCCTTCAAATTAGATAACGTATTTGTGTCCAACATATGGACACTACGACACTTATTAGACATGTTTCAATCACTTGTTAGTCCAATATAAGAGTGTCATAAACTAGTGGTACATATTTCTGACACTTGTTAAGCATATCCAAACACTTGTTAAGCATGATAAATAGGCATATATAGTAATATAGGATAAAATAATAAAATTTGAGATCAAATACATCAAACTCATTTCTTTAGGCATATAAATTTGACTCTAAATTTTCTTCACGATATATATTTTAAAAATAAAATGGACCGAAATACATCAAACTCATTTCTTTAAGAAAGTATGCCAATTCGTACCTGCAATACGGGTTGCAAAAGAGTAGGATCAAAATTTTCAGAAGATTGGAGAAGTGTCCATATCCTCAGTACCTGATCCCGTAGCTCTACCATGCTTTCTTGTTCTGCATTGCTTATCCCAAGAGTTCGAGAACTATCGTCTCTAAATATTAGAAGTCTCATAAAATCAGGGATAGAATTATATGTATCATTGACCGTCCCTAAAACAAAAGCTTCGGTCACACGAATAGCTTCCTTAATAGCTAAAACTCGGAGACCCTCGCCATCAGGACCCAACAAAAGCTTCAGCACAGGCTGTAGGGCATCTTTTACAGAGAAGTCTCTATCTTTTCTTCCCTGAAGCAACAGGTTTTCAAGTCTACTCCACCTGTAATGGGCAGACGACAAGACAAAAACGTGTTTCAGGTGAGCATTCAATAGGATAAATACATTATTGCTGTTCTATTGGGAAAAAACATCGGGTGTTGTATAGATTGTGAAAGAAAATGAGGTATAAATTGTTAACTGGCACATGCCTAAACTTCCCATCCTTAAAAAGCAACTCGATAAGAGCGTCTCTCAGATAAGGATTTGGATCTGTCAGAAGCCTTTTAGCAAAATATGGATATGAAGCAGCCAGAACTTTGAAATTTGGATCTGCATACAGTGCTAAGCCTTCCAGTACGGTAAGCGATCTCAAAATTAATGCATAGTATGCCGGGACTGAAAAAAATATATATAAATTTAGAAATAATGTGGAAAAATATATACCACCTACAGCTTCCCATTGAAAACAATAAACTATCGACGATTGAGTCTATTCTTCTAAGAGCGAAAAAGAAAAAAGAATTTTCTACATGAACAAGTCTATTTTCTGCTTTACTAAGTAATATACATCTAATAATTGTTAAAAAGAAACGTTGGCCTAGTAGCAATTTCTATTTTCTGCTTTACTAAGTAATATACATCTAATAATTGTTAAAAAGAAACGTTGACCTAGTCGCGCTTTAATTAATCTAAAAAACCCAAAGAACGTTTCCTAATTAAGCTACAAGGTTTTAGAACATTAAAATTTGAAGGGAGGTGGACCAACTCACCATTGAATGGATATTGATAAAATACTGCACCCAAACCATCTACTATTGTTTTGAAGTTTAGTTCACTCACAGTTGCATTAAGTGTGTCGTCAAAGAAATTCCTAAGTACGGGCACAATTGGAGAAACATCAGTATCAGGTGACAAGAAGTCTAATGCATAATAATCACGAGCCATAGCTTCATAATCCCGATTCACCATGTGAACAACATGTCCAATTATTGCACATCTTGCTTCTTCAGGAGTCTCACTCATCATTCCAAAATCTAGGAAGGCAAGCTTTCCCTCTGATGTCGCTAGCAGATTACCGGGATGAGGATCTGCATGAAAATATCCATACTCAAGTAACTGTCTGAGGCTGCACTGTATGCCAGTATTTACCAGATCCAAAACCTTCAGCCCTTGACTCTCAATAGCTTCCTGCTCGTTTAATTTCACACCATCAACCCACTCCATTGTCAAGACTTTACCACTTGTATAATCCCAGAATATGTCTGGGACAAGGACATCTTCCTTGTCAGCATATAATTTTTTAAACTTCCTAGCATTCTGTCCTTCCTGCATGGGTCCATAAAATTAAAATTTAGAGCCCCAAAAGATATCTACATATTTGTGATGAAACTTTGGGAATAGAAAGAGGGAATAATAAGGAAACCTAACCTGTACATAGTTAAGCTCTTGATAAACTCTGCGTGCAAATTCATCTATAAGGGCAACGACATCACTCGAGATGAAGTCAACATATTTATTTATGAGAAATCCTAAGCTCCTTATCAGGTAGAAATCAAGTCCAATAGCTTCTTCGATGTTAGGGCGCTGCACCTTTACAGCAACCACTTGACCAGATCGCTTGAGTTTGCCTTTGTAAACTTGACCCAAGCTTGCAGCTGCAATGGGTGATGGGGATAATGATGAGAAAATGGAATCAAGCGACAGTGCCAGCTCCTTCTCAATGCACAGAAATGCTTCTGCATCTGGGAAGGTTGGTAGGTCATCCTGTTCAGATACAGAAGCAGTTAACGCCAAAGGCGATATAACCATCTAAGCTCCATATATAGTTAAATTTTACCTACAAAAATACAGTGAGTTTAAGGCCTTATCAAGAATGGGATTGAACCACTTTGGGAATGGGATTGAACCACTTTGGGAGCTTTTAGAAAACAATCACTTGAAGTTGGGAGACAGATTTTCAGGGATGTCAAAAGCAAACTTGGAAGAGGTGATGCTAATAGACTAGTTATAGAACTAACACAAGGCAACCCAGAAAATCAAATTTTAAAATAACATCTTAGGCTAAGTTCCTAGAATGACAATTCACAACTTTTCCTAAATAGAGTTTCCATAATAAAATGATCAAAGGGTTGCCCCAAGGGCAGTTCAGTTGACAAGGTTCGGGGTCTCTTAGTCATACTTTAACCTTCGGGCCTTGGGAGAGCACGGGTGCCCAGGGGAGCAAAACTCCAACTCCCACTTATTGAAAATAATAATGAAATAAAATAAAATTATCAAGGGTCATGGCGAGGACATCTATTATTCTTGACAATAAGAATCGTAAGTTAGAAAGTTAGAACTAACTAAATTTGACTATACCATGTTAATTCTTTAATATGCTATTTCTTTCCATCTCTGTACTCAGAAATTGAACAAGTCGTATTATACACTCAAATGGAAGCAAGGGGAGAGGAAATGGGGATAAGGACAACACACTTGAAGTTGAGAAAGCTCCTCAAGGTACTCGGGGGGGCAGATGTCTGGCCTGGTGGACAATCCCTGCCCTAATTTCACGAAAGTAGGGCCCAATCGAGTAAAAATCCCTCGCAATTCAGAAGCTCGCCGGCTTTTATTCTCATCAAACGCCCCACTGTTCTTGTCCAACCACAATTTGATGCCAAACGAACCAAGCGCAACCAAAATCCGCAGAGCCCTCCGCAGAACCTGTAAATCATCGTCGAGGACCTAAGCTCAAAATTAGGTCAACCAATCCACAGAATCCGCATAGAAGTTAGAACAAAACCTCGATCGGGCGAGAACCGTACGTATTGGCAAGAAGTTCAGGGCTGTAGATTGGGGCGTCGGCAGCACGGGCCATGGCCCTCGCCTCGGCCTGCAAATCATCGGTTCGATCCGCTGGAAGAACAAATTGGGTCCGCAGAGAGGTAGCGGAGTTAACCGGAGGCGCAGCCCTAGGTTTTGCCTCGACAAGAGCTGCACGGGGCGGGTGCGATGGAAGCAAGGGAGGGCGATGGACGCCATTGAAGCTTGAAATTGCATGGCCGGAGCGCCATAGGGGGAATTGGGGAACTACGAGACTCATAATTGTTTAGGTTCTGAGATTTGGCCGTTGGTTCTCTTCATTTGTTTCTTTGGCCGCATAATTGTTTCGTCCACGGAACAACGAGGAGTGCCAGCCACAACAACCGTAGCATGGCGTGTTTGCAAACTGGAGTTGGAAGAGGAAAATTGAATTTTGTCCTTTATCCGTATAGTTTGGTTTTAAGATGATGATGTCATTGTGAGTTAAAAAGACGGTTGGGTTGGGTTGGGTTTATGTTGCTATTTTAGGCCCAACCTTATCCTTGCGGTCGTAGATTTCTCTTACTCAAATTAGTTTTTTTTTTTCTTTTCTTTTTCCTTCTTCTTCTTTTAACTACAAGCACAATCAATAAAAGTTTTAGTTGGAGTGACATTGGATATAGAAAAGGGAATTTTAACTAGGTGGCTAAATTATGACAGTGACTTAATAAAATGTCCATTTATTTATAATTTTGTAAAAATAGCTAAAAGATATATTTGTAATTTTACATTTTTAGTCTTATTCAATTTTATTTATGTTTGCTTCTCTCCCCCTCCTTCCCATTCTTGGAGTTTGCAACTTAGCCCCTGAAGCTACTTTCCCCTCAAGTTCTTTATTAAAGGTCACGATTGTGCTCACAATCATAGGAACAAGTTAGTTGTGATAGACATTATAGGTATTGCCTTTGTCGATACCAACATTTATCCCAAAATAAAAATGCAACAGTACAGACTACTGTAGATGTCGACCTTTACCCTACAAATGGAAGTGTAGACTACTATAGATACTGACATTGACCCAGTGCGGACTACTACGTATGGACCCATTAAATATATTTACCCCTCCCACCTAGAAATTTTAAATTTTAGATTTTAGATTTTAACATAGAAATTTATAACTTTTAAACATTAGTCAAATTTTGAATAAATTTTTATTTATTTACTTTCAATTTGTAAATTAGATTTTAGTGGTTTAAATTTGATTATTTAAAATTGATTCCTAAGGATGCGTTGTTTTTGCAGGTTGTTGTACCACATAAAAAGTTAAGCACATATAATAAGGGTATATTTGTCTAAAATAATATTTAGGATTCTAAAAAAAACGTCATTTAGCCATTTATTTAATATTTAATATGTTTAGCCATTTTTTAAAACGACTTATTTATTTTGGCCATTTATGCAGTTGTCCCTATAGAAAATTGGGTAATTTGAGTGAATGGCTAAATTTTGGCAACCACCAAAAAATAGCCATTAATTTTAAATTTTGTACAAATGGTTAAATGGCTAAGGGCATTTTAGGAGTCTTACAAAATATGGTGATTTTCCAACAATACCTTTTTCCATTAATTATTATGTTTTGAATTTCAGTTAATTTAAATGATTTGTCATTGTTCTACTGTCTCACATCTCATGGTATTGTTCTACTGTATCTTCTTCTAAGATTAAGTTTTTTAATATTATTTTGACGTTGATTTATTTCTCTTTTCTTCATTTGTAGACTCATAATTCACCCTCTCATTCTCATCAAATTTTCTGTCATCTTTTAAACATTTGATGAATTATTAAAAATCGAATGTCAATAAATGTATTTACCAATTGAATAATTATTAAACTTAGACAGACAATACACAACTCAATTATCAAAATTAGAAGGTCAATAAATGTATATACCAATGGAAGAATTATTAAATTTAGAAATATGTGTATATATCACTATGCAACTTAATTACTAAAATTAGAAAGTGAATACATGTAAGTATCAATTCAAGAATTATCAAAACTAGGACGTCAATACATGTACATATCATAATGCAACTTAGAATGCAACTCAATTATCAAAATTAAGAGGTCAGTATATGTATATATCAAAATTAGGATGTCAATACATGTATATCACAATGCAATTCATTATAAAAATTAGGAGGTCAATACATAAATATACTAATCGAAGAAATATCAAAATTAGGAGGTCAATACATGTATATACTAATTGAATAAATATTAAAATTAGAAGGTCACCAATAACATGTATATATAAAGTAGTTGGACTTACATAGATATCCTTCTCAAATTTGATTTTAAACGACACATTCATGTGGTCGGTCCCACATATATTTTTTATTTTAAAATTATTCCTAAATTACAGGAGGCAAAAAACAAGTTTTATTTTTAAATTCTCCCTAAATTACGGGAAGGCAAATAACAAGCTTTTAAACCCTTCCTTTCTTCGTTTTCCATCATTCAAAGTCTCAGAATCAAAACAAAATACTAAGCTGTTGAAGAGGCAACTAGACGACAGTGGACTGTCGGTTGATGTGGGGTAGATCTCAATGGCGACGACGTGCAGAATGTTGGGGGGCAACGAGTGTATCAGAATTGGGCGACAAGTCATACACCGACGACCAGAGTGCTTAACAAAATGGGGAGAAACTAACCGGAATAGGACGGAACTGATCGGTATCAGACGGAGGCAACAGATTGGAACATGTTGACCAATGACTTGAGTGGGACGGTGGAGGACTATAAGTGAAGATGTAAGTTGGAGGAGAGATGGGGATGTGGGGCAAAAAGGAAGGGTTGATAGTTGCTACCATACAAACCCTAAATCCAACTTTTTCAAACACAAGGTTAGGATCCTAAGTTTTCATAAATTTTCCTAGAAATATTCATATTTACCCTTCTGATTTAGGAATTTTAGAAATCAACCTTAACAATATTTTTATAATTTTAAAATCTATTTTCAATATATCCTTTTAAAATATAGAGTATCAATTTTAAATGTTTTAAATTTGATTTGTCAATTTTTTTATTAGATACAGTTGATTTCCTTCCTATTCATTCTATCAAATAAATCCCTAAAATTTAGCTTGTATACCTAATTTTTGTTACGGGTATATTGGTCTAAAATATTTATTTAGTATTTTTTAAAAAATGTGATTTAACCATTTATGCAATATCTCATGTTTGGCCATTTTTTAAAACGCGTTATTTATTTTAGCGCCCCTAGAAAAATTGGGTATTCACTAAATTTGGACCTCCGTTTTAATAAAGGTTTAATAGTATCACATTTTGTATCTAAGCTAAATTTTAGAAGATTTAAAAAATGGATGATTTTCCAATTTTGCTCTTAAATTTTTTTTCCACCTAACAGAGATTTGAACTAATTAATTTTCGCGCATTTAAGGGGTTTACCATATTTTATTTTATAACTCTTTATTTTTAACTAACGTTAATTTTTTTTAACCAATTTGATTTCATTACTAATATTTCTCAAGGTGATCTCTCATTTTTTGTTGAAAGCTCTCTCCTCTGCCACCATCAATTGATTTGATTGACAATATTGCTCAAGGTGGACACTTTTTCATTCTTTCAAGCTCTTCTATATAACGATGGATTAATGGATTATGTCTTATCCTTCCAAACTCTCCCATTTGCAACAGTGAATTGTGTATTACTGACACTTTTATACGATGGTACTTTAGACAAAAATAATGTCTAGGGCGATTTCGAAATTACTCAAATATGACTCTACTTTATCTCATCTCACAGATTGAATTACCAGAAATATTCATTTACCTAATGAAAAGAAAGTGGCACGCCTCTTCTTGTTTAGGAATCGTGTAAAAAGGTCTATTATTATTTGGCTATTTAAAGACAGGGACATGACATGGGTTCTACTGGTTTCGCCAATGAGTTGGGGAGTAACTATTGCATTGCTATGGATACTGCATCTGTAGATACCAACATTGACCCCCATAAATGGAAGTACGACCCCACTGCAGACCACTGTAAATACTGACATTGACCTTAGAAATGGAAGTACAACACTAGTGCATACTACTATAGATATTGATATTGACCCCATAAAAGGAACAGCGACTTCAATGCATACAACAACTCACCATCAATGTAGAAATAGTAGTGCGACACCAGTGCAGACCATTATACATATTGACATTAACCCTATAAATGAAAGTGTAGGTCAAAACTCACCATCAACTCACCAGTAGTTATACGTATATCCATTGCTATATACAATATGAAAATGACAAGAACAGATGACAAGGACGGTGGACGGTAACTGTGGCACATAGTAAGATGGTGACTCTAGTGGATGCTAGGTATAGACGGCAAGACCACTTCGAACAATCGGACGACAAGACGGCTTGATCGCAGGAACATAAGGCAAGACAGAAGACGACACTACGACGGCATTGTGGAACAGACAGTACCTATCTTCTTCAAACATAACAAACTAGAGAAAACTTCATACCATACATGTACCTATATTCTATTATGGTCTACTAGCACAGAGTAATCTCAATACACACAGCAGAATACTCTCAACGTGCGGAGTCGAATGGTCCCAAAGACCTTTCTATTTAGGTATACTATAGAAACACATTCATATAGTATACGAGTAATCACTTGGATACAATAACATAGTGGTTTAAAAACTTCTTTTTGAATAATATTCTCAATTCATAAACCGTTTTAAAATTCTTCTTTTCTTCTTTCTAAGAACTTTTCTAACTTTCTCAAATCATTTCTAAAATCTTTCTTTCTAAACAACATTTTATAAAATTATAACATCATTTATGAAATCTGATTCTAAATAACATTTCAGAACTTCCTTCCAAACATTTCTCTGAAATCATAAAACATTTCTCCAAATCATAGCACATTTCTAAAATTCTCAAAGTAACACCATTATTTTCAATCTAAAGCATACATAATATATAATTTCTTGAAATTCTATAATAATAGATATCTTAAAAAATATCTCATAAAAATAACCACTCACAAATTCCAATAATAAGTATCCAAAACGTTTAATAAAATAACCACTCATAAATCAACAAGTATCCAAAACGCAATAAAGTAAGCACTCACAAATCTTTTAAATTGGGTCGTCCTCCGCTCCAATTTCTTCCTCAAATATCATCCTATCCAAATTAATTCACTTAATTCCAACACAAACTAAATTCCAACTTAAATCACAATATCTTCAAATAAAACCAATTATCCATTAAACAACTCATTCTCTTTCTTCATTAGAAACCTACTTCTTCTCTCCCCTGTTACCTTACATGTGGGACCCAAAACCAACAATTTCTCTTCTTTTCAACTTCCAACGTGATTGTGCGTTTTATTTTAACGAATTAGGAATTCTTTTCTTATTTATTCTTGTTCACAAAAACCATCCCATTTCAACGTGTATTGAAACAAGTAGTAGTACTTAGTCTCCTTTTTTTATTTGGTCTTGTAACTTATTCCATGTAATTTAGTTTAGCTTATTATTTTTAGATATTAACCTCTTTCTACTTTTTAGGCAAACTATTTTAAGGCCTTCATTGAAGGGATGTGATTCGCGGAGCGGAAGCGGATCTTCGTTGCTGATTTTCGGGATACAAAATTGAATTTCAAAGAAGGAAAATCAGAGGAAACCAAATACCTTTGAAGAACTTTTCTTCTACGGTTTCCCACGAACACCACCACTACGTCTTCCTCGCTATCCTCTTGGGTCTCGGGATCGTGCTTGTGGTAGCACCTTGATCGGAGAGAGGGAGAGATTGAGAGAATTTTGAGAGAATCGGATGAGAGTTTTTTTTTTCTCTATTCTGTAACACCTGCTCCTCCCATTCTCCAACACTTGAAGAAGAAGAAGGGTGACGTGGGGTAACTCCCCACGTCACAAAACCTCCCACTCCCCTGAAATTTTGCAGGGGACTAAATAATATTAATAATAATATTAATATTAATATATATATATATTTATAATAATTAAAATATATATAATATATAATAATTCATATATATAATTAATTTATTAATTAATCTTATTAATTAATAAATATTAATTAATTATTAATCTAATTAATAATTAACATATATATATATCAAATAAATAATTAACCCTTAATTATTTATTACGTGAATAGAATCATATTTTATAGCATTTCTCTCCTATAACCTATAATTCTAATGTACATCTTATGCACATTATTATTTTTTAACATATAGTTTTAATATGAATCTTATTCATATTAATTTTATTTGAATCTCATTCAAATAATTTCTCTCATAATATATAGTTTTAATTTATAATTAACTATATATTATAATGTATCAATATACATATAGTCCCTTAAGTAATTTGAACAGTTCAAATTCTTCCAAAAACTTGATCCTCGTTTTACCCGTTATAAGCTAGCAAGGGGACCTAATGGACCTACAGATCAGAAGCTCCAACGACACAAGATTAATCGGTCAAACTCATTTACCTAGTTAATCAAGATTCGTTAACTACGAGTCATTCCACTAAAGACCCACAGTTGCACTCTTCTCACTGCCGAACGTTTTCGTGTCCATGGATATATGACCATTAATGACGAGTCAATCTGTAACGCCCCGCGTTACTCAGGTTAGGTTACCCTCGAGTCTCGAGGCCTCTTTTCTTAGAAATTTTTATTTATTTATTTAATTTAATTGTTTCATTTCATTTTATTTCGAGCTGCTGCGGTAATTGTTATGAGTGTTGACGTGTACGTGCGTATCTAATTATTGTTTAACGAGGAGATTGTTTTCTCTGGTAACTGTCCTGGGTCGTTGGGCCTAAATTAAGTATCTAGGTAAGTGGGCCTTCCTTGTTTTAAAACAAGAGGGAAGTAAGGGAAAAACCCTAGCCCAAGTGGGTCCCTTCTTTGTGAAAACAAAAGAAAAGTAAGGAGAAAACCCTAGCCCCAAACCCATCCCATTCGTGAAACACCTCCTCCCCCCCCCCATTTTAGTTTTTCGTTATTTTCTTCTACCGGCACCTCAACCCTCCCCGAAGCGCTCAACGAACGACGACCTCCGACCCAGCGGCTCACCTTCTCCGGTTGACAGCAGCAGATGGCGCGGCAGGCAGCGGCAGCGTGCGACTCCGGGCAGCAGCGGTGCGCGGCGTCGGGCAGCAACGGGCGCACGAATTCCAGCAGCAGCAGGCGTGCGTGGGCATCGGGCAGCAGCGGTGCGCGGGCGTCGGGTAGCAGCGGACGCGTGGGTTCCAGTAGCAGCAGGCGTGCGCGGGCGTCGGGCAGAGGCAGGCGGCGGCGTTGCGCATGGATGCTGTCTTCGGGGTGTTTTCCAGCGGCGCAGCCCTTCCCTCGCAAGCGGGTTCGATCTCCCTTGGTGGTCGAAAGTCGTGGCGCGGGTCCTTGCTACACACAGTGTCGTGGGTATCGATTTGGTGAGTTTTTACTGATAAAATAGTTCGGACAGCAGCAGTTTCCGATTTTGGCGCCTACCCATAACCATTAGAGGCTCGATATACGCAACCCATATTTATTCGAGTTAGGCCTGAGTTACCCGCACCTATACGAAGTCGATTTTTGCGGTAATGGACATTGCAAGATCTCTTAGAATGAATTTAGATGGCTGGAAATTTTGTATTAATTATTTCGTTTGTCTATTGTTGATTAGGTGGTGAATTGACGCAAGATATAGGAGCATAGCAGTGAGTAAGTAGCACCAGGGGGCGAGTGCGTGCGTTATTTAGTGGGCTATAGGTTTTAAAACAAAATAAAGAAAAAAGAAACCCTAAATCTATTTTGTTTTTTTTTCTTCTTCTTTTTTCTTTTTACTTTTCCTTTCTTCTTCTTCTTCCTCTCGTTTTGCAGCCGCCGCCCCCCCTTTCCTTGCTTCTTCTTCTCCAGCAAGTCCTCACCGACGACGACACCTCTGCGGCGAGCGACGACATTTCCAGACGACGGCGCTTCTCCTCCATCGACG
Source organism: Momordica charantia (assembly GCF_013281855.1). Taxonomy (NCBI): domain Eukaryota; kingdom Viridiplantae; phylum Streptophyta; class Magnoliopsida; order Cucurbitales; family Cucurbitaceae; genus Momordica; species Momordica charantia. The sequence goes on along the minus strand of NW_028275165.1, from coordinate 8,926,916 downwards.
ACGACCCACGCGAGTTCCCCTGCGGCAGTGCGACGAAACCCACGCGATTTCAGCCCCCCCACCCGCGTTGTTGAACAGATCTGTTGGAGTCCGACGGCCGGTGACAAGCGCTGATCAGAACCGGCGGCGCGACGGCACTCCTGCAGCAACCACGATAGTCCGAGCTTAAATCCGGCGGCGGCGGCGTGTTTTCCTTCGGAACCCGATGGTATCAGCGGATGCCCGACAAACTAGCTGCGTTTCCGTTCAGATCTGACGTCCCACTAGCAAACGACGACCAGCTGTAGTCTTCCCTTCTACCCACGACCCCTCGACGACCCACGAACCCGCAACCAGCACGTGAATCAATGCTTCGGTGACCCGTTTTGTGATTCCAAAGCGAGCAAAAGTATTCCGACGCATTTTGGCATTTACCCATACCAAATTGGAGCTCGATTCGTGATAACCATCCTTGTTCGAAGCTAGATTTAAGTTACCCATTACTTTTCGGTATTAAACCAGCAAGCTCGAAGCTTCTCGAACCCGGATTCGGCAGCTCAAGCCTCCTCGGCGTCTACCCATTTCAAACCCAAGAGGTTTTACTGTGAGTTAGTAGGTAACGACTCACCTAAACTTGGTTTCAATTATGTTTAAATGTTCCTAATTGGCTACTAACCTCGAGATCGTACTCTTTTCTTTTAGGAAGTGTTCAACAAGCTTAGGAGCTTTAGGACAATCGTTTGTAAGTAGCACGGGGGCGGGTGTGTGCGTTGATGTGTGTTAATAGAAATTGTTCTTGCTGATTTTACATTATAAACATGTTTCTCTTATTATTTTAATTGTTGGACAGGTTTGTGAGGTCGATGCTGTTATTGTAACTTGCGGTTATTTTATATATTGGATATGTATATGACTGATATTCATGTTTGTTGTCTGCAACTTTAGGAACTTACTGATATTGTATGGTTGGTTGGAAGTGATTAGGATTTGTTATGTTGTGAAAAACATGTTATATGAAGAATGTCATAAGGTTGTTTGTTGAAGCTTTGTGTGCGCTATGTTGTGAGCAGGTTGGTTGTTGTCAAATTTTGTGTCATTGAGACCCGTGATGCATTGAAATCTTACTAGTGGTTGTGTTGTTGTTGGGCTTTGTGGTGGTTGGTGTTATTAGGGAAGTAGTACTGAAATCTTGGTTGGAGGGTAGAAATGATATGTGGAGTTATGAAAGTTACGAAGTGAATGGGTGAGTGTCAGGGCCTCGGGTATATATGGTCGAGGGCTGATACGTCACTAATTGGGTATCGAGGCCTCGAGTATAAATGGTCGGGGGTCGATACGCCAATATTGGATAAAGATGAGCGTCGAGGCCTCGGGTGTAAATGGTCGGGGGTCGATGCGAGGAGTCTTTCGAAAGGAGAACTATTGGGGCCTTGGGTATAAATGGTAAATGGCCAATAGATTGTAAGACATCGAGACCTCGGGTATAAATGGTCGAGGGTCGATGCAGAGTTCAAGGCCTCGGGTATAAATTGTCGAGGGCTGATGCTGCAGGGTCGGGGCTCTGGGTATAAATGGTCAGGGGCCGACTCTATTTGAAGGAGATAGCTGTGGAAGGGTATGATAACTGAGATAAGCTTAGAGGTACTGGTAATATTAGGGAGACTAGAGCTTGGATGTTAACATGTTTCCTGGTTGTGGTTCTCACTAATATGTTACGAAATGCGTATATGTTTAAATGCATAATGTATTGAAAAGCATGATTACGAATGTTTCTTGATATAGTTGAGCATGACGTGTGTGTGTGTTGGTGAGGGCTACTTACGGAGTATATTTTATATACTCACCCCCCTCTATAATGATTGTTTCAGGTGAAGGACTCGTGGGTGACCATGGTGATGGGACGGAGGAGACATGACGAGTGAGGACCATAGACTGCTTAGTTACTTCTGTTTAGTTTAAGTCATTTGTTAAGGCCTTATGTAAGGCCAATAGACGGTTTATTTGTATTTGAATAATTGAGAGATTTTTCCCTTGTTGTTAGTTTCACTTCGGGATAGGGGCCTATTTGAGTTTTATTCCATTTATTTAGATTCATATAGATTGAGAAATAAACTTGCCTCGTGAAGTGGTTCACGAATGTTGTTGAATGTTATTCTATGAGATTGATTTATCGCTAAATTGATGAGGATTGGAACTTGATTTTATATGTTTGTTGCATAGGAAGTTGGCAGGATGTAGTCGGGGTTAAATTTTATTAGTTGGGTAGTTAATGTGACCTAGAGGTGTGCGGGAAATTCTGGGTCGTTACAAACTCTACTTTTCTTTCTTATTCCCTACCCCATAGATTAAACTCTACAAATAATGTATGACATAGACGTTTAGGTCATCCATCATCCAGAGTTTTAAATCAAATAATCAAATAATGCAATCCTCTTCACCCTATTTATCCAAATTTTGATTTTTGAGATGGTGGTGAATTTGGTAAGGCTCACTCTCTTCCCTTCCCTACCTCTACTCCGTCTCAAAATATTCTTGATTTGATTCACACTGATCTATGTGGTCTTGCATCTATCACTTCAACAAATGGCTATCTTTACTATATTCACTTTGTTGATGATTTTAGCCGATTTACATGGGTTTATCCTTTAAAACAAAAGTCAGATTTATTAGGTATCTTAAAAACTTTCAAAGCACTAGTAGAAAATAAGTTCAGAACAACCATCAAAATTCTTCAATCCGATTGGCGAGAAGAATATAGGGTGTTTAAAAACTTCATTAACAAAGTGACATTGAATTTCAACACTCTTGCCCTTACACCTCAGCACTGAAAGAACGTTAATCCCGTAGCAAAGACAGATCTTGTTCTTGAATTTTTTAAGGAAAAAAACCACAAGTTTAAAGAAAAATATAGGGGAAAAGAATTTTCCGTAACCTTTGAACGAACCGTTCTTCAAGGAATCACCAGCGAACATCACCACCGATCTTTCCGCTATTCTCTGGGAATGACGATCTCGCTTGTGGGAGCTTTGGTTTGGAAACTCAGAGGTAATTGAGAGAGAGAGAGCTTGAGAGAAAAATGCTTTGGAGTTTCTTGGAATGAACGTTCTGTTTTTGCATAACACTTCTGCAAAAACGAAAAACAAAAACATGACGTGTGGAGTTACCCCACGTCACATAACTCCCCACTCCCCTACAGTTTTGCAGGGGAGTTTTATTTTATTTATTATTAATTAAATTAATATTAATAAATAATAATAATTAATTAATATATATATATATATATATTAAATAAATAAATAATTAACCCTTAATTATTTATTATCAAAATAGAATTATATTCTAAAACATTTTTCTCGTATAACCTATAGTTGTAATGTACATCTTATGCACAATATTTTTAATATGTAGTCTTAATATGAATCTTATTCATAGTCATTTTATTTGAATCTCATTCAAATAATTTCTCTCATAATATATAGTTATAATTATAATTAACTATATATATGATAATGTATCAACATACATATATAATCTCTTGAGCAATTTGAACATTTCGAACTTTTTTCCAAAAACATGATCCTCGTTTTACTCGTTGTGAGCTAGCAATGAGACCGAATGGACTTACAGATCAGAAGCTCCAACGATACGAGATTAATTGGTCAAACTCATTAACCGAGTTAATCAACATTCGTTAACTATGGGTCACTCCACTAAAGAGTCGCAGCTGCACTCTTCTCACTGTAGAATGTTTTCGTGTTCACGGATATATGTCCATTAATGGCAAGTCAAACCTTCACGAGTGCTCGTAACTTAAGCTATGTCAAATTACCGTTTTACCCCTGAGTTACATTTTACTCCTTAAATGCCACTACATCTCTAATGAACAATCCAGTTATGGTCCGACCAATAATCGGAAGTTCCTCTCAGGCCAGTGAGAGGGTGGGGCCCCATGTTCAAGTCTCGGAGTAAGCATTTAAGAGAACACTCATCTACTCCCCTAAAGTCGGGGAGGAGTGAATTCGATGTTGTGAAGTTATGTTCCCAATTCCCCACTCGGTCTCGTCCCAAAATGGTAGGAATGTTGAGTCGGCGACTCGGGCCACTCTGACCCATACAGATCAAAGGACGAGCCCTTACGGGTAGGAGTCCATAACTAACTCAGGATTGTGAATGAGCTGCATGGTCATCCAATGAAATAGCAATCTATTAGTCAACTCATTGTATAGGATACCCCCACTCGCATGTCTCCACACAAGCGACCTGGATAGAGTCGTTTGTAACATTTACAAAGTAGGTTGTATCCATAGTATTGCTTTGATAAGGTACCCAGCCTTATCCATATACTATAGACCCTTTAGGTTATTCCCAGAACATTATCCACTTGTAATTGAGGGTATATTAAATATATACTGTGCCAGTTACATGATAAGAACCTTGGATGTTTAGTTTATTAGATTTAGACAATGCAATGCTATGCACTCAACAACAAATTGATTGAATAAAACTTTATTGAATATAAATTTGTTTTTACATTAATTACAAACTACGAGATTAGGGCAACACACCCAACAAGCACAAAATGGGAGAGCGGAGAGAAAACACCGCCATATTGTAGAAACTGGTCTAACCCTATTAGCTCAAGCATCCATGCCTTTGAGATATTGGTGGGAGTCCTTTGATACAGCCGTCTATCTCTTAAACCGGTTGCATGCCCACACCAGTCTTAAATGGCTTATCTCATTTTGAAAAAATAACAAAAAATCCAAGCCCAACTATAAATTTCTCAAAATCTTTGGATGTGCTTGCTTCCCTTGTTACGTCCCTACCAACAACACAAGTTCAACTTTCATACTACCAAGTGTGTATTTCTTGGATACAGTGACCAACATAAATGGTATAAGTGTCTAAGTTCCTTGGATAAAATATATATTTCTCGACACATTAAATTCAATGAATCTGACTTTCCTTTTAAGGGTAATTATATGTATTCTAGTCAATCCAAAAACCAAATCTTTGATATTAGCCCTCCATCGATACCATTAGCACCCTTGTCCAACTCCTTCACTTGGTATAATCCAGTCTCAGATACTCCCATGACACCCCTTGGTGTAGTCGTTCCTGATATTGAGGTTTCAACCTCCTCTCCTAGTCCACCCTTGGATGGTTTAGAGGGGGAAAACAATCTCATTCGGTCTATTCAAGAGCAAGAATCACCATGTAATGACAGTAATAGAGAGCCTACAGTGACACCCATAGAGGTTGAGGATGGTAACAGAGAAGTTACTACAGTTGCAGTAAATCAACATCCAATGATGACAAGAGTTAAAGTCGGGATCTTTAAGCCTAAATACAATGCCTACAAAGTACAATCCTAGTGTGATGATCTAACTATGGAGATATTTGACAAGGAACAAAATACTGTTGAAGAAGCCTTACTGAGCAAACAGTGGAAAGTGGTAATGCAATCAGAATTTAAAGGCATAAGGCTTGGAGGTTGGTACCCTACAAACCCAATCTTAATGTTGTAGGAAATAAGTGGGGTTTTAGGGTGAAAAGAGATTCAAATGGTGATGTGCAAAGGCATAAAGCTAGGTTTGTTGCTAAAGGTTTTCACCAAACACCTGAAGTTGATTTTTTGGAAACCATTAGTCTAGTGGTAAAGGCTCCAACCATTCGAGTTATTCTCACCATAGTTGTTACCCATGGGTGGGAGATCAAACAACTTGACATCAATAATGCTTTCTTAAATGATGAGTTACAAGAGACTGTTTATATGAACCAACCTAAATAGTTTGTTGATCCTAAGTATCCTACCTATGTGTGCAAGCTAGAAAAATCCTTCTATGACCTAAAGCAAGCCCCTGGAGTTTGGTATGACAAGTTGAAATCAATGCTCCTAGCTTGGGGATTCGAAAATGCAAAAACAAACTCCTCATTGTTCATGTACAACAAAGAGAAGTGTGTGGTATGACTCCTAATTTATGTTGATGACATAATAGTGATAGGAAATGATAGCAAACACATGAAAAAGTTCACAGAAGTGCTCAACAATAAATTTTCAATGAAAGATATGGGGGAGTTACACTATTTTCTTGGAATTGAAGTTAAAAGAATAGAGAAAGACCTTCATCTAAGTCAAAAGAACTATGTTGCAAATCTTCTGAAAAGGCTGAATCTGGAAAACCTCAAGGTCAGTCCAACTCCTATGATAGTTGGAAAACAACTATACTCAAGAAATGAAGACACAGTTGAAAATGCATAAGAATATCAAAGTATAGTTGGCAGCTTACAGTTCATGTGTCACACTCGTCCAAATATCGCCTTCATAATGAATCGTCTAAGTCAGTTTCTCTCAAATCCAAAAGAAAACCATCTTCGAGCTTTAAAAAGAATACTCAGGTTTCTCAAAGGAACTAGATTTGGGATTAAACATATGCCCAGCGACTAACCTATCAATCTCGACATTCTTAGATGCAGATTGGGTAAGCGATTCGGAAGATAGAAATTCCATTAGTAGGTATTGTGTCTACCTGAGTGAGAATCTCGTCTCTTGGTCTTCAAAAAAGCAGAGCGTCGTGTCAAGATCAAGTACCGAATCAGAGTACAGATCTCTAGCACTCACATCTACTGAAATAACTTGGCTAAGTTCACTGCTTCCTGAAATAGGGATAAAGAAACGACACAAACCTGTGCTATGGTGTGACAGCCTCTCTGCTGTTGCGATCGCAACATGTTTACCATGCGAGGACCAAACACGTTGAAATTGATTTGCATTTCGTGAGGAACAAAATTCTTGATAAAGAACTTGAATAAGGTACATGCCAATAGAGGAGCAAATTGCAAACGACATGACTAAACCTTTTGGAACGTCATCATTTCATATAATGCAGGTCAAACTTGGGCGGTCAAACCCACCCTCAAGTTTGAGGGGAATATTGAAACAAGTAGTAGTATTTAGTCTCATTTTTTATTTGGTCTTGTAACTTAATCCATGTGATTTAGTCTAGCTTGTTACTTTTAGATATTAATCTCTTCCTACTTTTTAGGCTAACTATTTTAAGGTCTTCATATTGTAACAACCTATGTATTTGTACGTATAAATTCCACTACAAACCTCAATACTTTCACTAATAAATTTCACAATACTTTTATTACTCTAAAAACAAACTACGTGGAACTGACTCTCTTCTTTCTTATTCATCTTCTTCCTTCCTCCCCTGTTTCCATTTTTCCTTCTTTTCTCAGCCAAAACCATTAGCATTTTTTTTCTTTCTTTCTTCTTCTCCCAGATTTCACTTCATGTCTCTTTCTTTTCTCACCTTCCAATATCACCATTACAAACCCAACTTGTTCTTCCTAAAATTTCTACCATAAAACTCTTAAACAAGACTTACCCTCTTTGTAAAATTCGTTCTTAAGGTCAAAGATTTAACTCTTATAAACGATTCTTGAACATAATATAAACAACCCATAAAATTATATTATCTCCAAATCGTCCAAGGCAACAAATTTAATTACCAAATTTACTCTAATTTCAACGGTTGAAATCTTCAATTTCAGCTTCAAAACCCGATCTTCTCATTCCCAAATCATCAGCAACTTCTTTATTTTGTTTTGTTTTCTTTTTCTCAAGCCACATGTCAACTACTCACTAGTCACTAGATTCCTTTCACACCGCCTCCCTCCAAAATTAGCTTTCCAAACCAAATTCCCTTCTTTTGTTTTTTTTTTTAAACCTAAAAGACCATGATGCCCTTTAAACCTTAACTTCAATAATTATAAATTTCTCGATTTTTTTCTCTTTTTTTTCAGAAATTAAATGACAAACAAGTCCATACAGTTTGTCTATTTTGTTTAATGGAATTTTTTTTTATAAATGGTCTTTAAGATTTTGTTAGTTTTTTTTTTATATAGTTAAACTTAATTTAAAGTTTGTTTTTTTAAATCATTTTTTTATAATATGTTGTTTTAAAGATTTTATTAAATTTTTTACGGTTAAATTTAATTTAAAGTTTGTTTTTAAAAAAATAGATTTTTTGGTTTGTTTCAAACCTATGTTCAAACGTGACCCTTTAGGTCGTCTAGACTACCACCTATTTTCCAAGTATTATTCATGTGAACTGTTTGATGGATGATATATATATATATATATATATATATATATATATATATATATATATATATATATATAACTATGAGAGATAAATGGTAGAGCCCACCAAAAAAAAAAGGATGGAACTCACCAAATTTGAGAGGACGTGGCCACATTGAAAATACACATTGGTATATATAGGGTCCATGTATCTAAATTTTTTTGAGGTAAACTACATTATGAGTGGCATCTTCACTTACCCTCTACACCCTGTATATGGAATTATCTATGAGGTCTGTATCTACAACTATGCAGCAATCGTTGCCCATGGCATCCGACAGAAGTGATAGGGGCCACACCATTCCGGCAATTGGACCAACTAAAATGGAAATAAATAAAATTCGTGAGAAATTATTTACAAAATAATAAAAACAAAACCTGTATTCTTAGCCATAATCGCAAATATTGATAGCCTCGTAATGATTGACTGACTTGCACAATTCCTAAACATCGAGAAGATGGTCTGAAAATTTGCAAGTAGTTGAACTAAGATGGTGTTGTGGAATTTGTTAATGTCACAACCTCATTGAGATATATGCCAAATATTGTAGAACTATGTTTGCTTTGAAATTTGTTTTGTAATTTAATTAGTTTACATTCAATTAGGATAGAGATAATTAATAAGATTTTTAATTAGTTTGAAGGATATTTAAAATATTAATTAGTTAGAAAGATATTCAAAATATATTAATTTTGATAGAGATGAATTAATACGACTTAATTAGTTAGAAGGATATTCAAAATAGATTGATTTGGCTGTTTAGGTAGGCAGAGATTTTAGGATTGACAACTAATTATTTTTTGTAATCTGTAGCTTGTGAAATTCTGGTGGGGTGTAGGACATTCCTGTGGACCTAGGGACATCAGATGTGTTAGGAATAAAACAAGCTAACAAATATTATCTCAATCACAATTCCAAACAATATATGCTAACTAATCCCAGATCAGGTTCTGGTTCCAATTATAACAGAAATAAATCAAATCAGAACTATGCTCAAAGAGTAGATAAACCAACCTAAACCTCAAGCAACAAGAACAATAAAATATACGGAAGAGAAATCGACACCGGATTTATAATGGTTCACCCAATGTGGGCTACGTCCAGTTCTCTGCTACCGTTGCAGGTTCCACTAAATGCCAAAAGAATCTTCAAGAGTTTACAAACGCTCTACAATGATTTCTCTCACTTTCTCTCAAAGAAAAATGCTCACGAATCACTCTTACAAGCTTCTAAAGCTCTTCAATGGAAACAAAACTTACAGAACTCACGTTTTTTCTTCTCTGTGAAGCCTCACGAAGAACCTCTCGCCAAAACCTCTCTCTGTAAATTTTCTCACACTTAATTCTCTCTCTAAGGGTTGTTAAAAACGTGGGGCGGCAGGCACTTAATTTTTTTAACAAAAATAGCCAAGCTTAATGAAGAAGAAATAATGTATTGGGCCTATCTTTAATTACTTTGGCCCAATAACTAATGCCCCATTTTAATGTTTGGCTCCACATTAATTCCCAACAATCTCCCACTTAGAGACAAAACAAGCATCACGTCTCTTCTGCAACGGTAGCGGCTCCTCTCTACTCATGGAGAAGTCCAACTGAAGTTGCGCACAACTTCAGTTTATCAACAGGGACAGCCTTGGTAAACATATCGGCTGGATTCTCACTTCCTGGAATCTTTTCAAGCACCAGCACCCCATCTTCCAAAGCTGATTTGATAAAATGGTACCTTATCTGTATATGTTTCGTTCTCGAATGAAATACAGGATTCTTTGCTAAATGAATAGCGCTCTGACTGTCACAATGCAACGTCCTTTTTCCTAATTTCAAACCAAGTTCTTCTAAAAAGGACTGAAGTCATATCATCTCTTTACTTGCCTCAGTAACTGCAACATACTCGGCTTCTGTAGTAGAAAGTGCTACTATCCTCTGCAATCTAGAGACCCAACTAATAGTAGTATTACCCAAAGTAAATACATACCCGGTAGTACTTTTTCTGCCATCTGTATCACCTGCCATATCTGCATCAACATAGCCCTGCAATTTAAAATTTGACCTTTTAAAATGTAAAGCATAATCAGTCGTTCCTCTCAAGTATCTCAAGATCCACTTCACAGGCTCCCAGTGCTGCTTCCCTAGATTATTCATATACCTGCTAACAACTTCCACTGAATGTGCAATATCTGGTCTTGTGCAAACCATGACATACATCAGGCTACCTATAGCTGAAGTGTATGGAATTCTAGCCATATAATCTCTTTCTTGCTCAATAGTGGGTGAGTGCTCCTTAGATAATTTAAAATGACAAGCTAAAGGAGTACTCACACGTTTTGCATCTCCCATGTAAAATCTGTTTAGCACCTTTTTTACATATTCTTCCTGTGACAATGTTAACGTACCATCTTTTCTCTCGATCCTCATCCCTAGGATTTGTTTGGCAGACCCAAATCTTTCATATCAAATTTTCCAGATAATTCAACATTTATCTTTAGAATTTCCTGTTTGTTTGGTCCTGCTATTAACACATCATCAACATATAGCAATAAAATAATAGAAGAGTTACCCTGAGTTCTTATGTAGCAGCAATGATCTGCCTGACACCTCTGAAATCCATTATTGCACATAAAGTTGTCAAACTTCTTGTACCACTGTCTGGGAGCCTGTTTGAGACCATACAGGCTTCTCTGAAGTTTACAAACCATTTTTTCCTGTCCATGTACTGTAAATCCCTGTGGCTGCTTCATGTAAATTTCTTCCTCCAAATCACCGTGAAGAAAAGCTGTTTTTACATCCATTTGTTCCAGAAACAAATCTTCTTTTGCCACTATCGATAATACAGTTCTAATAGTAGTTAGTTTAACTACTGGAGAAAAAATTTCATTAAAGTCAATACCTTCTTTTGTTGAAAGCCTTTGACTACAAGCCTTGCTTTATATCTTTTGCTACCATCGAGCTCCTGTTTGATTATATACACCCATTTGTTCTGCAAAGCTTTCTTACCTCTTGGTAACTCAGTAAGTTGCTATGTCTGGTTTGTCATAAAAGAATTCATTTCATCCTTCATGGCTAACTCCCACCTGACAGAATCTTCTAACTGAACTGCTTCTTCATAACATTCAGGTTCACCTCTGTCAGTCAATAATATATAATTCAAAGTTAGGGAATACCTCTGTGGTGGTCTGATAGTTCTGCTAGATCTCCTAACTGTTATAGGTGGTGTTCTCTGAACTTCTTCAGTTTCAACAGTTGGCCCATCAGGTTCAATAACCTGTTCCTCAGATTCCACAACTGGTTCCTCAAGAGTAGTTGTACTATGATCTTCAATTCTTGTTGTCTTGGTCTCAACTCTGGGAAGACTTATGTACCTAGTCTTCTCTTCTGTACTTTCATCTAACTCTAACTTTTCAGATTTATCATTTGCTCTGTCCTTGTACAGAACATTCTCATTGAAGATCACGTTCTTGCTTCTAATAATTTTCCTATTTTGGTCATCCCAAAACCTATAGCCCATCTTAGCTGCGCCATAACCAAGAAAATAAAACTTCTTGGATTTAGCATCAAGTTTACTCTTGTCTGCAACATCAATGTGAAGGTAAGATACACAGCCAAAAACCTTTAAATGAGAAAGGTTTACCTGTTTACGGCTCCAGACTTCTTCAGGCAATTTGAAGTCTAGTGATGTGGTCGGACTCCTATTGATCAGATAGGTCGTAGTGTTGATTGCCTCTGCTCAGAACATCTTAGACAATCCCGTATGTAATCTCATGCTCCTGACACGCTCATTCAACGTCCTGTTCATTCTCTTTGCCACACCATTCTGCTGTGGTGTCCCTGGAATAGTCTTTACCATCACAATTCCACTGTCTGCACAATACTTTTTAAATTCCCCATCAACATATTCACCACCATTATCTGACCTCAAGCTTTTAATTTTCAGACCTGTCTCATTCTCAACCATAGCTTTCCAAGTTTTGAAAACAGAAAATACATCAGACTTATGTTTGAGAAAATAAGTCCATACCTTCCTACTTGAGTCATCTATAAAAGTCACATAGTATCTGGAACCTCCAAGAGAAGAAACTTCAGAAGGCCCTCACACATCAGTGTGAACCAGCTCCAATTTCGTAGGTTTTGGCGCTGCACCTGTTTTTGAGAAACTGACACGCTTCTGCTTCCCAAATACACAACCTTCACACAGCTTGTGGTCAACTGCCTTAAGTCCCTATAACTTCCCTGTAGAGCGAAGAATTTTCATACCTTTTTCACTCATATGTCCCAGTCTGTTATGCCATAATTGAGTATGACTCGAATGATCTACAACAGCCACCATGTCTTTATCATTGCTGTTGACATACAAAGTTCCTAACTTGCTTCCTCGAGCAATCACCATGGCACCCTTTGTAATTTTCCAGTTTCCTTGACCAAAGGATATTTCACATCCTTAATTATCCAACTGCCCCACAGAAATCAAGTTTTTCATCATATTCTAAACATGACGTACCTTGCGAATTTTCCAAACTGAACCATTCGCCATTTTTAAATTCACGTCACCGATACCAATGATATCCAAAGGCTCTCCATCGGCAAGATATACTTTTCCATGATTTCCTGCAATATAATTTTCAAGAATGTCACGTTGTCCTGTAGTATGAAAAGACGCACCTGAATCCATGACCCATGTGTTATGAGCGCTCTCAACTGCAAGAACCAGAGCATCATGTATCTGCTCAGCAACATTAGCACCGGCTTCGTTCCCATCATTTTTCTTCGGGGCCTTGCAATTCCTCTTCAAGTGTCCAGTCTTACCACAATTCCAACACTCAAACCTGTTGTTTCTCGACCTACTTCTGTTGTTTTTCGACTTGCCTCGATTCCCATAATCTCTGTTATTATTTCTTCCTCTGTCCACATTCAATACTGGACCAGAAGTAGAAGCGATACCAGAGTCCTTCCTACGAGTTTCTTCTGCAAGAGCTGCATCTCTAACATCTTCAAATTTCAATCTCTTTCCCACAAGAATTCGAAATAGCAGCTCGCATGGGTTCCCAACTATCAGGCAAAGATCTTAATAACAAAATAGCATAAACTTCATCACTGAATTCTAAATCAACAGCTACCAATTTGTTAATCAACGCATCAACCTCATTTAAATGGGCAGTAATAGGTGTACCTTCAGCCATTTTCAAATTAAAAAATTTAGTTGCAAGATACACCTTATTATTTACCGAGGGTTTTTCATACATGTTGGCCAGGGCATTCATCAACCCCATTGTGGTCGTTTCCTTCGTCACGTTACTCTGAACATTTTTAGTTAATGTCAGGCGAATCGTACCCAACACTTTCCTGTCCAACTTCTTCCATTCTTTTTCTCCCATATCATCCGGCTTTCCTTCTAATGGCAATTCTAACTCTTTCGAGTGCAAATAATCTAATACCTGATTTTTCCAAAATGAAAAATCCGACCCATTAAAAGTGACCAATTTGTCGTCCCCTGCCATTGTTCTTCAACCTCGCTTTGATATCACTTGTTAGGAATAAAACAAGCTAACAAATATTATCTCAATCACAATTCCAGACAATATATGCTAACTAATCCCAGATCAGGTTCTGGTTCCAATTATAATAGAAATAAATCAAATCGGAACTATGCTCAAAGAGTAGATAAACCAACCTAAACCTTAAGCAACAAGAACAATAAAATATAGGGAAGAGAAATCGACACCGGATTTATAGTGGTTCACCCAATGTGGGCTACGTCCAGTTCTTTGCTACCGTTGTAGGTTCCACTAAATGCCAGAAGAATCTTCAAGAGTTTACAAACGCTCTACAATGATTTCTTTCACTTTTCTCTCAAAGAAAAATGCTCACGAATCACTCTTACAAGCTTCTAAAACTCTTCAATGGAAACAAAACGTACAGAACTCATGTTTTTTCTTCTCTGTGAAGCCTCACGAAGAACCTCTCGCCAAAACCTCTCTCTATAAATTTTCTCACACTTAATTCTCTCTCTAGGGGTTGTTAAAAACGTGGGGCGGCAGGCACTTAATTTTTTTAACAAAAATAGCCAAGCTTAATGAAGAAGAAATAATGTATTGGGCCTATCTTTAATTAGTTTGGCCCAATAACTAATGCCCCATTTTAATGTTTGGCTCCACAGTAATTCCCAACAAGATGCCTCTTTGATAATTTTCAAAAATATTGATTTGGCTATTTTTCATTAACATGTCCTAGATGTAGCAATTACTAGGGGTGAAAAAAAGTCGGTTCGGTTTGGTTTCGGACATAAAGAGGTTAAGTAGAGACAACAACAGAACCGAATCGAATCAGATTGTTTTTTTCTTTTTTAATATTAAAAGTCATGCCTTTTCCATTCCATTTAATTTCCAGAATGGATTAGATCGTTCAGAACCAACATATCTGAGGTTTCTTAAAAATAATAATAATAAAAATAAAATCTAAGGAAAAAATCAAAATTTCTTCACCAAACTTAAAACCATCCCGACATTTTCTCAAAATCCAAACAAGATCTCTTAAAATTTTTCCCTTAAAACCTACAGATATGATATCTAGACCTTGAAAAGTGAAAACCACGAAAATAAAAAGAAACAGATCTTAATTTTTGTAAGTTCTTGCTGAATACCAAGCCCTTGATTATCACAAAAATAAAAGGTTGAAATCACTCAATAACCCAGCTACTAAAATCACATGATTAACACATTTGGATTTTCAACAACGAACTTCATATTCATAGGAGTGACCATATAAATCCGACGAGCCGACCGACCAAAACCGACTAATAACAGGTCAGTCGGTCGGTTTTAGCGGCAATCGGTTTGGTGTCGGCTCTGAAAAAATCAGTACCGACAAGTTGGTCGGTCAGTGGCAGTGAACTAGGCGATGCGGACCGACCGGAATATGTATTAATAAAAAAAATTTACATTTTTCCAGTTTTATAATTTAGTTAATAAAATAGTTAGGGTTTCTTTTTGGTTTTATCCTCACGCCGCCCCCACCCCCTCATTCTCAAATCTCACCCTCTCTGTCTCTCTCTCACCTGCATGTCGCCGCCCCCCTCAATCCTCATTCTCAAATCTCACCCTATGTCTCTCTCTCACCCGCACACCGTCGGCAACTCCTCTCTTTCTCACAAGTCATGCCGCCCCTCGCCCTCACTCAGCAACTCGCCGCCTGCATATCGTTTCGACTGTTGCCCCCTCACTAAAAAACCCAACCCACATACGACCGTCGCCCACCCTTCACGCCGTCGCCCCTGATACTCTTTCTTTTGGTTTGATTTGTGAATCTTTTTTTTTAATTGTCGGTTTAACCTACAAACCGACTGAACCGTTGGTTGGTCGGCGCATATTGGCAGAGGAAAACCGTCGGTTTCGCGGGGTCAACTAGAAACCGAACCCGACTGACCGATGATCAGCCCTACATATTCATCCATTTGTTCCAAAAAAAAAAAAAGGAACCCACAAATTTAAACTACTGAAATCACATAACCCATCTAGATTTTGAACACTCATCTCATGAATTGATAAGTAAATACAAAGAAAGAGAAGAAAATAAAAAGATAGATAAACCAGCAAGAAAGGAAGAACTAAAAATAGTCGCCGCTTGTGGAGGGCGCCTCGCTGCCGTTGGTGGAAGGAACTCTGGGTTTGTCGGTCCGTCGTGCTGTGCGCTAAAAATAAGAAGAGAAAGTGGGGAACCCTAGCAGTTTAAGACTGAAGTGTTCAGTTCGGTTCCCTGCTATTTTGGTTCTTATTTTTCTAAAACCGAATCGACTAAACGTGACTTGAACTAGTTCGATTCAGGTCGATTTTTTCGATTCGGTTCAAATTATTTCACTCCTAACCATTACCGATGACTTTCCAAAATCAAACCTATCTTAAAAAGTACTATTACGCCCAAAACCCATTATTCTTTTCCATGGCAAAAAAATCCTTGTTGGTAAAATTTTTTATTTTTATTTTTATTTTTTAACTAACTCATTTTCTCTCTCGAAAGCCCTCAACCCCTCCCCTCGCTCTCCTTCCACTCTTCTTTCTCGTATTGCTTCCTCTAAGAAAATCACCATTCCCTCTTTCACATTTGTTTTCATAGCAAATCCGTCTTCTTCCACCACGAACCCCACAGCAGACGAGCCCAGATCCGAAGGCGGCACGCCCTCTGAACGTCGATAGACCTACGGCGGCGGCAGACCCGACGGTGACGCAGCAGCACATCTGGCGACCCGAGCAGAATCGGCGCGTTTCTTTCCTCCACGAATTCCGGCGGCCCGGGCAAATCTTTGACGCTCCTCGACTGGTGAACATAAATCCATAGGTAAGCAGTGAGTAAAATTTCTAATAATGTAGTTCTAGATCCGAGGATGGCTACTATTTTATCTGGATTGTTTGTGATTTCAGTGGCGGATTTTTGTGATTTGAGCTTTAAGTTTTGAAATTTTTAAGTACTTCAGTATGCTGTGAAACTGAGTATTTGACTATTTGTAGATATGGGGTTATGTGAGTATATGGGTTGTTTGTGGTTCTGATGCTTATGTGTATTTGAGTTTTTATGAGATTTTGGTTATATAGGTACTGTTTTCATATTTATGGCCTGCTGAAAAAATGACTAATTTGGGATGTTTTACATGTTATCATGGGCTGAAAATTGAGTAATTTGGGGATGTTTTACATGTTACATTCGCTAAAAAATGAGGATTTTAGGGCTGTTTTTTACTGTATTGTTTTGCTGAAAATTGGTAGATTAGGTTCAAGTTGTTTCATTCTTTCTAGTTATGAGTCTTAAAATTTAATGTGAATTCATCGATTGCATATGCTTTGAATTTATATTTCTAAAACAATTGAAGGCTGTGTAATGAAAATCCTTAAATCCTTAAAGACTTTCGTCCCTGCATGAAAATCCTTAAATCTTCCTCGATTTTTGTTAGCAAGAAAAATGAAATAAAGTTCTAAAAATAAAGTTAGAAAACATTTTAAAAGAAAGAATAAAAATTTAAAATAAGTTTTAATAAGGATAATCAAAAGAAATAATTTTTGAAATACAAAGCTTTAACACCTTCGAAAAGAAGTAAAAAGCTTTCAAAAGAAAAACAAGTTTTCAAATCTACATTCATTTTAAGAAAAAAGAGTTCAAATTAATAAACAAACAAAAATAAATTCTTTCGAAAACTTTGATGACGGAGACTGGAAACAAGTCTCCGAGGTGATCAAATTTTCTAATGATCTTCCATAGCTATTGATTCATATTTTTTGTAATAAAGTGTTAATTAATAAAAAATTGGATATTTAAAAATAAAACAAAAATTATTTTTCCTTTTGTTGGTTGCTAATACCTTCCCTCCACTCAAACCACTCCCGAACCATAAATCTATTTTCGTAGACCATTTTGTTTAGGTGACTAACAACACTCATAGTTAATTGGTGGCGACCTCAAACCTCTTCTTTTGAAAGAGGCCCTTTAGGAGATGACGTCGGCTGCACCTTGTCACGATGACATTGCGACACCTTTTGAAATATTATTATTTTGTTGTTTATATTTTCAATGATTGAAGTATTGTTGCTATAGAACTCTGAACTCTATAAATTTTGAAATATTTTTGGTAAGTTTTAAATTTTATGACTAAAAAATGATGTGTCCTTTGAGAATATTTTCAATGGGAACATAGTTTTTTGAATATGTAGATTTTTCTTTCTGTCTTATGGAAGCTAGAACCACAGTTAAATTTTACAAATAGAATGGCTAATTAGACATTTATGTTTAGATGTCAAGTGAAATGAGCATCGTACTTGTAAATTTTTCTGTGATGGAAGTGAGTCAACGATCTTGAGTTTGAAGCAAGATTTGATGAAAGTAAGAGGATGTAAAAGTTAAGAATTCTCTCATTTCTTTTAAGCTAAAGATTCCAAATTAGTGCTTTTGAAATTCTGATATAAAACAACTTGATTAACTTTGTGACTGAAGCAAAGGCTGGACGGAACTTGGTGAAGGAATTTCTTGAGATTTATTGGTGATTGAATCTTTTGTGAAATTTGTTTTAGGTTATTCGTTTTCTTTCAGGCATGTTTAATATGTTTCTTCTTTTCAAAATCCTTTTTATGTTTTGTCATATCTTTATTCAATTTTCAGCATGTCTCTTGGAACTTTTTTTCTTCTTCATAGGAAACCTCACTGATTTGAAGTCTTCTTTAATCTTCATCTATCGTTTGTGCTCTAAGTCTAGTCTTCTTTTATTTTTTCTTTGGTCTTTTGTTCAGGAAAGATTAAATACTTGATTTATTTCAGAAGAGAGGACCTTTTGGCCTATCTCACATGAATTGGTTATTCTTCTCTTTCTTTATGATGGTTGCTAAATGTTTCTTCCCGCTTAAGATTCTGTTTGTATTTCTATTTCCAATTCACCACAGAAATCAGGGCTTTCAGTTTGGTGGTTATTTTTGTGTGCTTTCTATTTTTTTCGTTTGTCTTGCCTATTTCATGGAAATGGGGACTGATTTCATTCTTCAGTAGCTGGAAGTGAGAGTGATTAGTCGGGATTCTGGATTATATGATTGCAAATTAGTGTGATTTTTTTAGATTGAACTTTGTCACTTTGTGGTTTTGTTGGGTAACTTTAGTGCGTATGGAAATGTTAAATGCTGGGTAGGTAACAACTTTAGGCATGATAAATTTATTTGTCTGAAATAAGCATTAGGAAACTTGATGCCTCTACTCTTACACAACAGTAGATAGAATCTGTTTTCTACATTTTAATTCTTCTCTATACCTTTTTCTTTCTGACGGGATAAATGGGTTATTTTATTCCTGCTTTGGTCTTTGACAAGCAGAAACATTTCAAGAGAGAATGGCAGGCAAAGCTGCCAAAGCTATGGCAAAGGCCATCGGCGAGTATCAGTATCCATGGCAGGAGAAGTTGGCCAAATACAAAAATGAGCTATCCAAAGGCATCTGGGGTTACTGGGAACTAGGCGCATGGAAGCCACTGGGCATAAGCGCACGTCACCGAGCCAGACTTCGCAAGGAAGTACTTGTTGCTGGGCAAGATTGGCCATTTGATCCCGAGAGGAAAGAGATGAGAACCAAGAGGAAGGGGCACAAATGTGATCGAATAGCTGCCGAAAAACGAGAAAACACTGCTAGATTGATGGAGAAGATGCCAGACATGTTGCTTGAATACAAAAAGCGCAGGTGGGAGAAGAAGATGAAGGAAGAAGAGAAGAAGAAGCAGCAATGAACTCATATGGTTGGTTGTTACTCACTTTCTCATCCATGGAGATATTGCTTTTTTTTTTTTTTTTTTTTTTTTTTTTTTTTTACAATTCCATTCATGTATGAAATTACAAAAAGCCCGTCGGAGGGTTACATAAGATACTTCCAATTAGTCAAGAGGGAATGTAGCTACTACAGTGATGAAAAATAGGGGAGCTTTTACATCAAGTGACAACTTTATAAACTATAGCATCAAAAAAACGCTCAAAAGATTGTGGCTTGTCGTTGAAGGTCATTGATTTCTTTCACCCATGTAGTCCAGAGAAAAGCACGAATAAAATTCGTCCAAAGCTTTTCTTTTTCATTTTTGAAAGAGTGCCCGACAAGAGTGGCCTCAAGAAGAAGTTGGGGGTCATTAGACAAGGCTGTGGACCAACCGAAAGCGTTGAGGACGGTCCTCCAAAAATCAGTAGCAAAAGTGCAAGCTGGCCTTGCAGATAATGCACCACTGAGGAGAATTTACTTTGTAGTCCTTATTCATCTAGGATTTTAGATTTTTTGTTATCCTTTACATCAAATTGATGTTTGTATTGAGACAAGGAAAAGATTACACAATGAGGAAGAATTATGTAATGAGGAAGAACTCCCCTAGTTTCTCAATTCATAGCTTGGAATATTTACCCCAATGTTTGTCTAATCTGGACTCCACCAACTCTCTCCCGGGGCGGATCCACATTGGGACCAAGGGCATGTGGAATTAGATAAATAATATATAGATGTATTGTGTGCAACGTACCTAAAGAAATGTCTAAATATATATATTGAAGGCCACCAAAACAACTGGATGGCTTGAATTTTCTTTTTATAATATTGTCAATGAAAATGAATAAACAAAGTCTCCAGCAACGGAAATGGATTTTATTTAGAGCGTCTGGGCAGAACTATCAAGATTTTTTTTAGAGGAAAAAGAAATAGACTGTCCAAAATAAATCTAAATGATTTTTTCCTAAAATTTTACTATTTCCTTTGTATTTGAGATCTTGTTATACGGTGAAAAATTTAAAAAAAATCATAATAATATATCTAGTGATTGGAAATTTGTAACTTGAAAGTGGATTATGTCACTGTATAAGAAACTCGTATACCCATTATTCCTTCCCGTTTTAGTGGTAATTTGTAACCAACTTTATGTTACTATTCATTTTAGAATGAAATGATTCTTTTTTGATACTTGAAATTGAAATAAACTCTAGGTTGTGATGTTACTTCAAGTTGTATTTTTTTTTATTGGTGCAATGACAATCATTAGTAAGGTGTGTAGCTGAATTATAGTGTTGAAAAGAATAGAAATTTCTTTAAGGATGAGCTCGACTACGCACATAAGCCTTTAGCTTACTTAAGTATCTTTCAAATGGGTACATCCACCTATATTGAATTGGTCCAGAAATTCTAACTTCATTTGGCAAATGAACTAATATATGTAACATTACGTCAAAAAATGATGGTGGGAACATCAATTCCATTTTGCAAAGAATTCTTATAATTTCATCCTCAATAATATCTATATCATCCACTTTAACAACTTTTGAGCACAAAATCGTAAAAAAATTGCTCAAGTCAATCAATACGTCTCGTACTTCATTCTTCATCCATCCTTGTAATGCGTATGGGAGCAAATATTCCATAATGACATGATAGTCCTGACTGTTAAGACCAAACGATAATAGAAGAGAATCCATCTAGAAGTTTTAGTGTGTTGAAGTACTCACAAAATGCATTTTTCTCATCTAAAGATAATGTACAACCTGAAGCTGGGCAGGTACAATTTGTTTTCATGTTGTATTGGATGCAATTTTTTTTCTTATTTCCATTTGTTGGAGATCAAGACGAGACTTCAAATTATCTTTTGTCCTCCCTTTAATATTCAATAGTGTTCCAATCACATTTTCACATACATTTCTTTCAATTTGCATGACATCTAAATTATGTCGCAGCATTAGAGTGCCCCAATAAGGTAACTTAAAGAATAAACTTTTCTTCAACCAGTTTTTAGCATGTTTCCTCTTTTTCACGCTATTGCCAAATGTATGTTTTTCAAATCGATTCACTTGTTCAAGTATATCACTTCCAGACAAATTCTTAGGAGGCAATTCTTCTCCAATATGCCCATCAAACAACTCTTGTTGTAGTCTCCATTCATGGTTTAAAGGTAAAAAACGACAATGACCCATGTAGTATATTTTCCCACTATTTTTCAAATAAAGTGATAAAGTATCAAAATTATATGTACGACAAGCTAGGGTACCTTTTGTATTCCAACCAGATAAGTTTCCATATGCTGGAAAATCATTAATGGTTTATAATAATGCAGCATGCACTGTAAAATTTTGCTTTAGTGAAGCATCGTAAGTTTCAATCCCAACCTCCCATAACCCCTTTAACTCATCGACTAATGGTTATAAAAAGATATCAATGCCATTACGAGCACCTTTAGGTCTAGGAATGAGTAATGATAGCATGAAATAAGGCTCTTTCATACCCATCCATGGTGGCAAATTATATGGAATGAGAATGACGGGCCATACGCTATGAGAGAAACTTTCCAAATGAATTAATTTCATCACTGGCCAAACCAAGTCGAACATTCCGAGGCTCTGAAGCAAATAAACTATATGATTCATCAAGTATTTTCCAAGCAATGGAGTCAGCAGGATGCTTAAGAACTCCATCATCTACTCGTCCATTAAAATGCCATGTCATATTTGATGCTGTCTTTCTTGACATATAGAATCTTTTTAATCTTGGAGTTAGAGGAAAATATCGCAAAACCTTCCGTGGAACATTTTTCTTGTTTTTTAATAAGAATTGTTGAACCTTATTCTTTTTAGAGGTTTTGTCTAGCTTCTATCTAGATTCTCCACAAACATAACATTTATATGCCTTAGCATTTTACTTCCAATATAGCACACAATTATTCAAGCATGCATATATCTTAGAGTACTTAATTCCTAGGTCTCAAGTGATCTTTCTTGTCTCATAGTAATTATTAGGTAGATTAGTGCCTTCTGGGAATACATCTTTTAATAATTTGAGTAATAAAGTAAATGATTTATTACTCCAATTGCCAAGACACTTGAGGTGAAACAAGTTCATGATAAAAGACAAACTTAGAATATCTCTTACACCCAGGATAAAGTTAATTTTATGTATCATTTAACGATCTATAAAACTTAGAAGCTTCCTCGTTTGGTTCATCATTATAACCATGTTTACTTGATTTTCCTTTATCAGTCCAATTATTGGTGTCAAAAACACCAAAATGATCCTGTAGTATTTCAAAAATATCTTCATCATCAGAGTCATTATCATTTTCTCCTAATCCATATGATAAACTTTGTTCACCATGCATTGTCCATCGAGTGTAATTTGGAACTATCCCAAACATTAACAAATCTGCTTCAACATCATCTTATGGAAAAGTAAAAAGAGAAAACCAGATAAATTCACGACACTTGCAAGATAAATATGGTGCCTCCAATTGGCCCAATTTCATCTTAATAATTTCCTAAATTAAAACATGAATATCCCATTCCAATTCAATTAGACAAGGAGAAGCATTGTTTTAAATACCTTTTTTTTTAATAAGAAATTGTTTTATTCAGATACACATAAACATAAGGGAGTGCCTCTCTTTGTAAGATTGGTTCACCTCTCTTTGGAAGATTAAAGTTCCTAAGAAGATCAAGTTCTTTGGGTGGCAAGTCCTTCTTGGAAAAGTCAATACCTTGGATCGTATTCAGAAAATGTCGGCCTTTTGTTTGAATCCACAGTTGTGCGTTCTCTGTAAGAGTGCCTCAGAAGACCTCGATCATTTGTTGTGGACTTGTCAGTTTGCTTAGGATCTCTGTCATCGTTTCTTTATGTGTTTTGGGATGTCCTGGGTTCGTGCTAGGTATTGTAGGGCTATGATGGAGGAGGTGCTTTTATACTCGAATATTCGTGATAAGGGTCGTTTTTTGTGGCAGACTTGCTTTCTAGCTATTTTATAGGGTATTTGGCTGGAAAGGAATCATATAGATTGTTTAGGGGGTGGAAAATCTGTGGACTATTTGGGATATCGTTGGATTCAACACTTCGCTATGAGGCTCGGTTTCTAAGCCATTTTGTAATTATATACTAGGCCTTATTCTTTTGGATTGGAGTCATTTTCTTTAAGGGGCTTCTCTTTTAGGGCTATTTTTTTTTGTATGCCCTTATGAAGGCATTTTTGTAGCTTTATATATTTTTTCATTATCCTCAATAAAAGTGTTGTTTCTTATAAATAAAAAAATATGAACTTTTACAAATTCCACTAAAATATAAAAAGAAAAAAATATATGTCATATTTCTTTGATGTGGCATGAAATAATTATAAAACAAAAGACATTATGAATGTTTGAATCCTTAATGTAATAGACATTGGACTGCTCTTGATGCAGTTAAAGTATAAAGTGACACCACCACCCATTTTTTCTTTATTTAAAATTAAGCAAGAACAAAACAGTATTCTATAGGCTAGAGTTCGAAATTGACAATTGGCACTATTAACAAAATTTCTAAACAGTGAGCTAAAAGTTCCATTAATGTGCAACCATAAATAAACGGATCATGAAATCTATAGCTAATGGTGAAATGTGAAAAAATGTTCCAAAATTATAAACAGTTTATTAACATGACATGATAAAAGCTGCACGGTCACCTCTTGCCTAAATAAAGCTAGATGGTTATTTACGAATAAAGTTGAACTAACCAGTTAAGAACTGCGGTAACTTCACGAGTAGGATTATATGATAAAAGTAGTTTGGTGTACACAAAGTAGTAGAAAGCAATAAATTGCTTAGGCTTATTGATAAGATGTATCAGGAGATTCATTTGGAATACTCCACCTTGAGAGCAATAAATTGCTTGGACTTGTCAATAAGATGTATCAAGCATGAACTTTGCTTCTTCAACTCATCTTAAAAAAAAAAGGAAGCAAAACTTATTAACATAATATTGCAGGAAATGAGTTCATAGACTAGAACATTTTTTTATCCTTTTTTATTTGCACAACATACATGCAGATATAATAGATGGACTTGTAATCCTTTTAAATCTATAAAATTTGGTTATGTAAAAATAGATGCACAAGTCAAATTTTGCAGCGGTCTCAGTGACATCTTGCCTGATAACATATAATTTTAAAGTACCAAAAACAGATAAACCTCTTTATCAAGTACTCCTGAAAGGCAAGTAAATCTCTGAATTAAGTTATTATGAATTCACGTTGTTACAAACTGAGAATGAAGGTCAAAGTCTTTACAATGTTCCGTTTAAACTATAATACAAGTCTACCCAACAAGCCCATATCATTTAAATTAAACATCTCTAATTTCATTCACAAGCACAAGTCATGATCACAAAGCTGCAAATACCAAACTAGTTTATATCTGGATTATGGTAATACACTTATTTGACTCATAATGATTGAAACTGTTGGGAAAATTTACTCACCAATAATATTTTCCCCTTCCACAGTTCGTCAATGAAAACTAAGTCACACACAATACTAAGAAAAATAGGGAAAACACAGAAAACGACACAAGCAATTTATACTGGTTCTGTTGGGTGTGTTGTCTTAAACTCGTAGTTTGTATTTTGTAAAAACAAATGTATATTCAATAAAGTTTTATTCAATAAATTTGTTGTTGAATTCATAGCATTGCATTGTCCAAAATCCAATAAACTAAACATCCGAGATTATTTTAGTGTAAGCGGGACAGTATATGTACTGGGTATATATTTGATATATTGGGTATATATTTGATATACCCCTTATATACGAGGTATATATTTGATATACCCTCATATACAAGTGGATAATGTCCTGTGAATAACCTAAAGGGTCTATAGTATATGGATAAGGCTGGGTACCTTATCCTGGCAACACTATGGAGACGGCCCACTCTGTAAAGGTTACAGACGACTCGATCCTGAAGGGATGTGAATCCCGGAGCGGAAACGGATTTTCGTTGCTGATTTTCGGGATATAAAATCGAATTTCAAAGAATGAAAATACAAAGGAAACTTTACCTTTGAAGAACGTTTCTTCAACGAGTTTCCCTCGAACACCACCACTATGTCTTCCTCGCTATCCTCTTGGGTCTCGGGATCGTGCTGGTGGGAGCAATCCTTTGGAACGAGAGGGAGAGCTTGAGAGAGTTTTCTTGATTGAGAGAAAACGATTGGCAGTACTTCTTCTGTGTTCTGTATTTTGCAAAACTGCAAAAACAAAACAGAAGCAGTGACGTGGGGTAACTAACCTCCCACTCCCCTGCAATTTTGCAGGGTAGTTTAATATTATTAATATTAATAATATATATATATATTTATATAATATATAATAATAATTAAAATATATATATATATAATAATTAATATACATATAAAATTAATTAATCAAATTAATTAATATAATTAATTATTAATCCAAATAATAATTAATAAATATATATATACATAAATAATTAACACTTAATTATTTACTATAAAATTAGAATCATATTCTAAAACATTTCTCTCGTATAACCTATAGTTTTAATGTACATCTTATGCACATTATTTTTAACCTATAGTTTTAATATGAATCTCATTCATATTAATTTTATTTGAATCTCATTCAAATAATATCTCTCATAATATATAGTTTTAATTTACAATTAACTATATATTATAATGTATCAATATACATATAATCTCTTAAGTAATTTGAACAATTCAAATTCTTCCAAAAATTTGATCCTCGTTTTACCCGTTATGAGCTAGCAAGGGGACCTAATGGACCTACAGATCCGAAGCTCCAACGATGCAAGATTAATCGGTCAAACTCATTGACCGAGTTAATCTAGATTCGTTAACTACGGGTCATTCTACTAAAGACCCGCAGTTGTACTCTTCTCATTGCAGAATGTTTTCGTGTCCATGGATATACGACCATTAATGACGAGTCAATCCTTCATGAGTGTTCGTAACTCAAGTTGGGTCAAATTACCGTTTTACCCCTGAGTTACTTCTTACTCCTTAAACACCACTGCTCCTCTAATGAACAACCCGGTTATGGTCCAACCAATAACCGGAAGTCCCTCTCGACCAATGAGAGGGCGGGACCCCTTGTTCAAGTCCCGGAGTCAGCATTTAAGGGAACACTCATCTACTCCCCCAAAGTCGGGGAAGAGTGAATTCCATCTTGTGAAGTTATGTTCCCAGCTCCCCACTCGGTCTCGTCCCCAAAATGGTAGGAATGTTGAGTCGGCGACTCGGGCCACTCTCACCCATACAGATCAAAAAACGAGCCCTCACGGGCAGGAGTCCATAACTCACTCAGGATTGAGAATGAGTTGCCCAGTCATCCTAAGAAATGGCAATCTATTAGTTAACGGTGTTACATCTAAAGATTGCATATTTCGCGGTCCGGTCTTATACAAACTCATTGTATAGGATACCCCCACTCGCATGTCTCCACACGAATGACTTGGATCGAATCGTCTGTAACCTTTACAGAGCGGGCCGTATCCATAGTATTGCCAGGATAAGGTACTCAGCCTTATCCATATACTATAGACCCTTTAGGTTATTCACGGGACATTATCCATTCATATATCAGGGGTATATCAAATATATACCTCGTATATCAACTATATACCCAGTATATATACTGTCCCGATTACATCAAAAATAACCTTGGATGTTTAGTTTATTGGATTTTGGACAACGCAAAACTATGATTCAACAACAAATTTATTGAATAAAATTTTATTAAATAGACATTTGTTTTTACAAAATACAAACTACGAGTTTAGGGCAACACACCCAATAGATCCAGGTCGTTCGTGTGGAGACATGCGAGTGGGGGTATCCTATACAATGAGTTTGTATAAGACCGGACCATGAAATAGCCAATCTTTAGATGCAACACCGTTAACTAATAGATTGCTGTTTCTTAAGATGACCAGACAACTTATTCTCAATCCTGAGTGAGTTATAGACTCCTGCCCGTGAGGGCTTGTCCTTTGATCTGTATGGGTGAGAGTAGCCCGAGTTGCCGACTCAATATTACTAACATTTTGGGGACGAGACCGAGTGGGGAGCTGGGAACATAACTTCACAAGATGGAATTCACTCCTCCCCGACTTTAGGGGAGTAGATGAGTGTTCTCTTAAATGCTGACTCCGAGACTTGAAGAAGGGGCCCCACCCTCTCATTGGTCCGAGAGGGACTTCCGGTTATTGGTCGGACCATAACCGGGTTGTTCATTAGAGGAGTAGTGGTATTTAAGGAGTAAGATGTAACTCAGGGGTAAAACGGTAATTTGACCCAACTTGAGTTACGAGCACTCGTGAAGGATTGACTTGTCATTAATGGTCGTATATCCGTGGACACGAAAACATTATGCAGTGAGAAGAGTGCAACTGTGGGTCTTTAGTGGAATGACTCGTAATTAACGAATGTTGATTAACTCGGTAAACGAGTTTGACCGATTAATCTCGTATCGTTGGAGCTACGGATCTATAGGTCCATTAGGTCCCCTTGCTAGCTCATAACGGGTAAAACGAGGATCAAGTTTTGGAAGAATTTGAATTGTTCAAATTACTTAAGGGATTATATGTATATTGATACATTATAATATATAATTAATTATAAATTAAAACTATATATTATGAGAAAAATTATTTGAATGAGGTTCAAATAAAATTAATATGAATAAGATTCATATTAAAACTATAGGTTAAAAATAATGTGCATAAGATGTACATTAGAACTATAGGTTATAGGAGGGAAATGTTTTAGAATATGATTCTATTCATGTGATAAATAATTACGGGTTAATTATTTATTTGATATATATATATATATATATATTAATTAGATTAATAATTAATTAACTTTTATTAATTAATATGATTAATTAATTAATTAATTATATATTAATTATTAATATTAATATTAATATTTAACTCCCCTGCATTATTGCAGGGGAGTGGGGAGTTATGTGACGTGGGGACGTCACTAGTTTTCTGCAGAAGTTCTGCAATGGTTACAGAACAAGATTAGAACAGAACTCCCATTCTTCTGTCTCAATCGATCTCTCTCAAACTCTCCCTCTCATTCCAAGGAAACGCTCCCACAAGCGTGATCTCGATACCCAAGAGGATAGTAAGGAAGATTCAGTGCTGATGTTCGTTAGGAAAAAGTTGAAGAAACGTTCTTCAAAGGTAATTTTTCCCCTGTGTTTGTTCCTTCTTTGCAAATTGATTTTGTTTCCCAAATATCACGAACAACGGTCCGCTTCTGCTCCGGGATTCACATCCCTTCAGGTTCACCCCAACTATGGGATACGTCCAGTCTTCCGCAACAACGGGTTCTACTATGATTTTGGGATAAATACAATGCACCTCACAAACGCTCTACAAAGCTCTCTCTAGATGCCACAACAATGACCACCTAGCTTCTAAGCACTACGACAATAGCTACTTAGGAATACATAATGAAAAACCTCACCAACCTCACGAGAACAGGCTGCCGACAAAGCACTACAAACCCTTGTTCTGCTTTTGTTCTCTGCCAATTTGCTGCCATTGCCACGTTTGTGCACCAACACACGCCGCCACTCACCTTCATGGCTAGCCAGAAAGTTTTTGGTTTATAAAACAAAACCTAAGGACAATTAATATAATTCGGCTTTAATGTTATTTAGGCCCAATTAACACTTATTTTATTTTGGAGTTTTGACTCCACAAATTTATCCCAACAATCTCCCACTTGGAGACAAAACGACAATCTCGCCTCCCACTGCAACAACAGTGTCCCTCATGTCTCAGTTCTAACTGCACCAACAAATTCCAACTGAACAACGTCATCTTGGCATCAACCAAGGCTCAACTCCCACTGCATCGACAATTTCTAACTTTTTCTTAGCACCAACCAAGGCTCCATCTGTGATTGCCCTGAGACTGAGCAATCCTACGTGGTCTTGTCTCCCAGATGTTAGAGACACAGTCTCGTGCTCTCACTCGAACTAAGTGGTCCCCGACGCTTTCTTCTTCACTCGCACCCAACAACTCTTGAAGGAAAGCTTTTTTACTGATGACTTGGCACTCCCACCCAAGTCTGTTGCCACCCTAGAGACTTTAC
The DNA here is from genome assembly GCF_013281855.1 of Momordica charantia. NCBI lineage: Eukaryota > Viridiplantae > Streptophyta > Magnoliopsida > Cucurbitales > Cucurbitaceae > Momordica > Momordica charantia. Next base: position 8,897,362 of record NW_028275165.1, on the reverse strand, counting down.
CCTCGACCTTAGCACCAACTGTAGTCTTTCTCAATGTACCATTTCGCCTATGCGACTTTATCAGCTCGCTAATCCGTCTGACAATTGGGGCTCGAAACTGACAGTCTGTTGAACACCTCACTGAGTTGTTCCATTTTCCCTTTCCTCTACTTCCCAGCTGTTGTACTTGAACTGATGGCAGATTCTCCTGATCTGTCCTGACTGTCAATGCTGCTAGTTCTTTCAAGTCTCCCCCTGAACTATCTGTAGCCCTGTGCATAACCTGTCTCTCTGATTCTCTGGCAACACCAAACCTCAACACATACACTGAAGCTTTTCTGTGGCTAACCACCACTATCCCATATCCTCTCATGAGTTTCCATCTATTCTATGAAAACTCACTTCTGTAGCCTTCGTCATCCAGCTTCCCCGCTGATATCAAATTCATCCTGAAACTGAGTACATATCTGACATCATGCAGTATTAACTCAGTCCCACTGTCAGTTCTCAGATGCACATCTCTAATTCCTCTGACCTTGGAGAGTCTACCATTCTCTGTTCTCACCATGCTATGACTGCCTGTAGTTAGAGATGTGAACCAACTCCTGTCTGAAGATACATGCACCGATGCTGCACTGTCTACTACCCATTCTGATGACTGGTCTACCGGTATCGTGTTACCCTCAATACAAGCTAACACCTCCGCTGACATGTAATTTAGAGTGTCCACATTTTCCTGATCCTCCTTAAGCTTTCTGCAGTGTTTCTTGAAGTGACCCTTCTTATGGCAGTAAAAACATTCAACTTCACGACTGGAACTCCCACTACCTCTGTTATTCCTATGTTCCTGCTTCCCGTTGTACTTCATCTTGCCCTTCCCTTTAAACTGAGCTACCAAAGTTGATTCAATCCCGTTTTCTGCCCCTGAAGTAGTTGCAGACATTTTCCCTAATTTTCTCCGGGCTTCCTCAGATAAGGCGGTATCACAAATAGCTGAAAATTTCAAGCTATTTTCTCCTAGCGAATTAGACACCGCAGTCTTCATCGTCTCCCAACTGTCAAGCAAAGATGTCAACAACCTCATAGCCTTCACCTCTTCCTCAATCTTGACACTCATCCCTTCTAATTTGTTCAAGATATCGGTGAGCTCATTAATGTGGGAATTCACCGAGGTTCCCTCCTCCATGTGGATGTTAAAATACTTCGTCCATAGAAGTATTTTTGTATTTGCAGAAGGTTTTTCATACCTGTCTTGCAAGACCTTCAACAACTCTTTTGTAGTCGTCTCTTTCGCCACGAGACTACATACCCCCATTGATAGTGCCATTCTGATATTTGCAATGGCCTGCTCATCCATCTCATTCGAAGCTTTGTTTGTCATATCCACTGGTCTCTCCCCCAATGTCTTGTGTATTTTCTTGCACGTAAGAAGATCTTTTACTTGCATCTTCCAAAATCTGAAATTCTCTCCACTGAACTTCAGAACCCCTTCATAGTAATGGTGTGCTTGATATTTGCCTCCCATGACTCTGCAACCTATGCTCTGATACCACTTGTTGGGAAAATTTACTCACCAATAATATTTTCCCCTTCCACAGTTTGTCAATGAAAACTAAGTCACATACAATACTAAGAAAAATAGGGAAAAAACACAGAAAACGACATAAGCAATTTATACTGGTTCACCCCAATTATGGGCTACGTCCAGTCTTCCGCAACAACGTGTTCTACTATGATTTTGGGATAAATACAATAGACCTTACAAACGCTCTACAAAGCTCTCTCTAGATGCTACAACAATGACCACCTAGCTTCTAAGCACTACGACAATAGCTACTTAGGAATACATAATGATAAACCTCACTAACCTCACGAGAATGGACTGCCGACAAAGCACTACAAACCCTTGTTCTCCTTTTGTTCTCTGCCAATTTGCCGTCATTGCCACGTTTGTGCACCAACACACGCTGCCACTCACCTTCACGGCTAGCCACAAAGTTTTTGATTTATAAAACAAAACCTAAGGACCATTAATATAATTGGACTTTAATGTTATTTAGGTCCAATTAACACTTATTTTATTGTGGAGTTTTGACTCCACAAATTTATCCCAACAGAAACAAAATAAAAAATAGGGAAAGATCAGAATATAAGCGAAAGTTTATCCAGAAAAGGCTATTAGTGCTGCAAACTGGTACTCTGAGTAGAAGTTAACATTTGTGTTGAATCTATCGCTTATAGGACATGCAGAGGACGTCCATGCTTGCCAGATGATGACAATCTGCTCGCAAGAATGGTTTGCGCCAAATTAAAGACATTGACGGTATCTCCCGAATACTTCACATTCTCCACTAATTACATATCTCCTCGACTCATTACTGAAAATAACAGTTCGGAAAGCAATTAACCATATATAAAGGAGAAGAGGGAAAAAAAATAGTAAGATGCATAAAATAGAATAATATTTGAATGGAACAAAAATAAATGCAGTGTAACATTATAAAATCAAAATAATATTTGGCTCTTTACCACATTTTATATTTTCATCTACTGAGAGTTGGGCTAAACCAAAATTAAAGTAAAAGCTTAGTGGGAAAAAATTGATGTGAATAAATATAACACATGAAGCTTAATATTTATAACTTCTTTCTCCTTCACATCGTCAACGGAGAGAGAAATTATAAATATTAAGCTTGATATGTAATATTTATTTACATCATTTTAATTGTGTAGGAAAGAGACTTCCCCCAATAAGCATGATTTATGCATAAATAAGTCAATTTCAAATACACCATAATTTATGCAGCAAGCCTTATCACGAGAACATAGTTATGGACTAAACAAAATTACAAGATTAATAGTAATACTAAGAAGAAGCTATGGGCAAAATTTCTGATATTCTAAGAAAACAGATAATTATGCAAAAAAGAATACTCGCCTCGTTGTCTCCAACAAGGACGAAAGCTTGAACCCGAAATTCATTGGACTAATTTTGAGTGGTACAACATCAGCGTAAATGAAAAAAAAATATGATAATAGACGGAGAATATGGATGCAAATTCGTTGGACTAAGTTCGATTAAGAGCGAATAGCCAAACCTTCTACTCTTCAGCGCGAGCGAAAGAGAGAGAAATGTTCCGCAACGGAACATGATTGAATCGTAGAGAACGATTTTCATAAACCAACAACGATTTCCATAAAATTTTTTGTTGAATCCAGACCAGAACAAGTAAGAAGAATCGATTTCCATAAATCAGCAGCGATCTTCCATAAAATTTTCAAAAACCAAACCAACAGCGGCGGCTGCACGAGATGACGTAGGGTGTAGTGGTTCGACGATAAATGCAACGGAAAGTATGAATTAGGGCTGAGTTTACGTTTCACGCTGTTGAAACGTCATTTTTTTAATTAAAGTAAATGATATTATTCTTAATAATAATATAATATTACATATCTTTTTCGACAGTTTTTAATAACCAAAGCTTACCTTATTTGAAGGTTTTAAAAAACCTTCGATTAAAATGTAAATAAATAAGTTGGAATAAATTTTTAAATTGTTTTTAATATTTTTCGAAGGTTTTTGGTTACCTTCGATAAAAAGAAATTAATAAAAAAAACTTCAAATAATATCTAACCTTTTTCGAAGGTCGCAAGATTTTTGATAACCTTCGATTGATATTAATGTTATACTATTTTTCAAATAATTTTGAATAATTTTCGAGGATCTGCAAAATACCTTCGATGAAAGATAACACAATTTTCAAAGGTTTATGAAATTTGTTGGTAAATGTGTCTTTTTTAAAGGTTTTTCAAAATCCTTTGATAAAAGATTATATAGTTTGATAAATAAATTGTTTCTCATAGGTTTTCAATAACCTTTGATAAAATAGTGGATAATTTTCAAAGGTTTTCAAAACATTCCAAGATTTGTGAATTTTGTTGATAAATGTGTATCTTTTTTAAAGGTTTTAAATAAATTTTGATAAAAGGGTGCATAATTTTCAAAGATTTTCTAAAAATCTTGTATAAAACATCATATATTTTTCAGAGGTTTTAAATATTTGTTAATAAATGTATTATTTTTCAAAGGTTTTGAATAAACTTCGATAAAAGAGTGAATAATTTTCGAAGATCTTCAAAATACCTTTGATAATAAAAGGCACAATTTTTTTAGGTTTTCCAAAAACCTTTGATAAAAGATCATATATTTTTCGAAGACTTTAAATCATGTCGATAAATGTACTGATTTTCAATAACCTTCGATAAAAATTAGTCGAAACAGCTCAACTTTATTGTAGTAAAATTAGTGGATTAAGCCTTGGGTGTCAACCAAATAACAACAAACCTAGGATTTGGAGTTTTCTTTTTTAAGTTTAGACTGTTCAGGTTAGGTGATAGAATATGAAGTAATAAGAGATTTTGAGGTTTGCAAGACTTGTTTATGTTTTGCTTATGAATGAACTTGGGTTTGTTTTATTTATTTTTTATTTTTTTGAGCAAAGTGCAACTTATTTCCTTAGAATATGGTTTATTCTTAAAGTTGGAGTGCAAGCATTTTCTTTCAAGTTCTTCAAGAGTACTCTTTGTGCAACTACTCCTTGTCATTCTTGCAGCTTGTGGGAGTCTCATTCGGGTTAGTTTAGGAATAATATCCTAATATCATAGTTAGAGACATTATAGTAATGAGTTAAGAGAGAGTTTGTTATAAATAGAGGGTAGTAAGGATAGGGAGGGGATCATCTTTTTGGGAAATGGTTTATGGTGGAGAACTTAAGTTTTTGGGAGAGAGATATTGATATTGTAATTATCTCTTTGATATTACAATATAGTTACTCAGTTTTGTTTAGTATATTCAGGATCCTAACAAATTAGTATCAGAGCACGTTCATCTTGGCTATGGATCGTGATTGTGTATCGCAGTTATTGCTGGAGGTTAAGACTGTCTTGCTAAAGAGAGTGATCTTTTGGAACAAATGCAATAGAAAATAGAAGTAGGGCTACGAAGAATAGAAAGAAACACGAAATCAAGACAACAATTAGGCTGGGACATCAGAAGAAAGGGCGAAGCATTACGGAAGGCGAAGATCGAACCCAAGAACGTGGACTGGAGCTCGATGGAAAATCAACCAAGGTGGGGAAATGTCTTCATGTAGGGATTCCTCGAGAACTAAGGAGAATAATAGCCCTCGATTGAATATGAAGAAGCTAAAGAGGAGGCAAAGAAGACAACAATCACGACAACAAAACTACGACAGGAAGATAAAGAAGAAATCAAATGTCCAAAAAGGAACGATGATAGACTGAAGAATGGTTGGATCACATGTGCAAGGTGGTTTTCCAACGAAGAAGCAGTGGAAAAAAGAAGGGCCGGACACGATTGGAAGGAGAACGACTTACAATCCCACGAAACTTAGAGATCAAGGTGCGAGAGAGTTGAGACGATAAATGTGGCGAGGGAGACGAGATTTTTTAAGGAAGGCCGGCCATTGTTGGTTATGTGGCAAGAAACAAAAAGTTGAAGGGGAAGGGGTTTAAGTACCCGTGAAGCCCGATAACAGTGGAAAATCATGACGAAAATGAAAGAACAAAGAAAAAATTCAGCATCGACAAAGTTCAAAATATTCATGAGTTAGTTTGCCAAAACAAATGGGGCATTTCGAGAATCAAACTTGAAAACTAGTAATGAGTCCATTATTCTTCTTTGTGTTGAATAATGGGACATTTGTGTTGAATCTATTGATTGGAGCATGTGTTCTGATATTGTTGATACTGCATCAGGGCTCCATTATCTTCTTTATAATACTTAATAATGAGTCGCGGTTGTCATCTTCTTTTATTTTAATTTATTCTTCTACTCTAGGTCAGGGGCGCTTATTAGTCAAACCCTAAGGAATTCTTACCGAACAGACTTCCATATACTCAAAGTGGTCTAGACCCCATAGACCTTAAGAAAAGGTCATTCACTAGGATACCTTATTTCTTCAAAATACTCTCGACGGATTGTCTACAATGCTACTAAACTGGTAGTTGCTCGGTTTAGGAACAAGAATTCGTCCAGACCGGTAGATTTGAACTTTGTTCCTACATGACCCGATCAATTCGACTAGGCACTTGCCAATCTTAGCTTCTGTTTGAAACAACCTATTTTAGGAAAGGAAAGGTTTAGGATCACACCTTCTAGTTTGAAGATTGATTTAATTTTGTATGATATATACATTTAATGAGTGGGAGTTATGTCATTCTTCTTTTCATAATATATGATTGTATAACCTCTATTTCATACGAGTAATTTTCAATGCCCTTCTGAGGAGTCCAGCATTTTAATCTGCTAATCAACATGTTGCCCTCAAGGTTTGGAATCTATCTATGTTTTAGTTTGAATAAATTTATAATAAAAATAATGGTGCATTCCGAGAATTGAACTCGAGACCTCTCGCACCCTAAGCTTAAAATCATACCACTAGACCAAATGTCCTTCCTTGAAATGAATGGTTTAAAGTTTGTACTTAAAAGTGTTTTTTCTTCCTTTTCTCTTTCTCCAAAGTTCTCATTTATCTATTTTCTATTTGAACATTGACTTTTTTGTAATACAAAACTCATTATTGTCTGATTGTTCATTCCTTGTGCTCTGTTACACCTACAAATTGTTAATACTTGAAATTCATTAATAATAAAAAAAAGTTGACATTAATGAAATCCATGTCCAAGTATTAATATACCTTTTATTTAGATCTAAAGATTCTCAATGTTAACCGAGTTCAAAGGGGCCAAAGTAAATTCTACAAAAAAAGAATAGAGGGAATGAGTTCAACCCATGGTGGTCACCTACCTAAGATTTAATATGTTATAAATGTACTTAGCAACTAGTGACAGATCCAGGAATTTGATTCAGTGGGACACGATACATGCTAAGATAGCATACGATATTGATTTATTTATTTTTTTAAATATTCATAGGTTCATATATATGTTACCATTGTAATAATTCTCCTAAATTGACTTTTATATCGATTTATTAGAATTAGTATTACCAAGCATAATGAGTAGTTGTTTTTCTTTTCTAATTTTTGTTCATATTGATTTCAATTTAAATAATTGAAAAATATTATAGACATAAAACATAAATTAAACAATAACAATATTTCTAGCCAAAGTGAGCATAATTCAGTAGTAATAGGTACCTATTTCCAACCATGGAAGGATAAAAATATATAGTAAAAATAAAAACGCACACGAATAATTTTATTGAACTTTCTAATAACTTTTAACGTCCATCAACTACTATTTAAGAAGTCCGTGCTATCTTTTTTCGACCATTTTCCAAGTACTATAGTGTAAATTGATTTGTCTCAATTATGTTAAGTTCGATTATTTTCTCTTGTTTTCATCTGTAATCGAAGATGTAAGTTTTCAGTTGTTTTTTAGCTAGTGGTCAAATATCCTTGTTATGAGTGGTGAATTATGTGGACAAAAACATTGGATATCTCTGATTGTGCTATCTCTTGTTAAATAAAAAGAATAAAATATGGTTAAATCTTAATGTTTTCCAACTTCATTGTCATTTTTCCGCGATGGTCATGAGTTAATAAATGAAGTGTGTTCTTGCTTTTTAGTGGTACACATGGATAAGCTACTCATTTGGTAACGTTTCTATTTCTTGTTTCCAATTTTTTTAAGAAATCTAGCATTTTACAATTAATTATGCTTCTTGTTTCTATATATATATATATATATTTTTTTTTTTTTGAACATTCTCAAAATTATATAGAAATTTTGGAAACAACAAAAACAAATTTCTTCTTTATTGTTCCTATTTCTCATTTGTTCCAAAACAAAAAATAAAAAATTTGTTTGTTCATACTTGAATTCATAGATGTTGGGACTATGTAATTCATTTTTCTCTATAAAAAAATGAAGAAACGAAAAAAAACAAGAACGTTACCAAACGAACCATTTATTTCCCTTAAAATTTAAAGTAACGTTTGCCCTAATTTAGAATTTAGGGATTCAAGACTTTTAAACTCTTGGTGATTGTCCCGTTACCAATTGCCCTATATGTGCTTTTGAAATTGTAAGTGGTTAAAATTTAAACTTTTATTTTATTTTATTTAATTATTTTATTTTTACTTTACTTCAATTTAACCACCTACCATTGTTACTAGATTTTATCATCCAACTTAAAAAAAAAAAACACGAACAAAACATCTGTGACATGTATACAGTTCTTTTTTCATTCTCGTTTTTTTGTTGCATGCAACTTAATTCACCTCTATTTTAATTTTTCTATGAATTTGAATTTCTCACTACAGCACTGCATTAATATTGATGCCAAAATCTGCCTAAGTTCTGTGGAGTGACCTGTTAGGTCGGCATGAGTTGTTCAGAGCGAGCTTCTCTAATGTACGTGCAAAAACAGGTAAGACACTCCGATGCTCAAGTTAGTTTGGAATCCGAGCTTAGACAGATCAACTTCAGACATATTCTCATACCTGATTGATTGTAATGTAGGTGTATTTATATAGTGGACTAATGGGTAGTTTTACGTCCCATCTGTCTTAGTTCACTGTTTCGGAGTTAGGTGACCTACCAAGTACTGTGGTCGTATCTTGTGACTGGATCGAACACCCCTAAGAGGTCAGTGACTGGATCGAACACCCCTGTTAGCTCGGGGTGTTTTCTTTTGGTTAGAGACAGATCGGCCTCTGGCAGTCCACCTCCAACAATTGATAATGAGCATCTAAATTTAAGAAAGTTGATGTGTTTATTAATCTTAGTTTTTGTATCAGCTGATAGGTTTGTATGTTCCCGCTATGTAACTTTTTTCCTTAGCTTCCCTATTTTGCCTTGGTTAAGTTTCACTACATACACCACTCGCCATGGTCAAAAGTTGCAAAACAAGAAGAAAACTTGGCCAACGTTACCCGAGTACCCTATGTATCTCCACAATGATACGATATTGTTCTCTTTGGGCATAGCCCTCACGACTTTACTTTTAGTTCCACCCAAAAAGTCTCATACCAATGGAGATAATTGCCGTCTCTTATATACTCATGATCACCTCCTTCCCTAAGCAATGTGAGACTTTGTTTGCATTCACCTTACAAACCCAACAGTCTTTCCCTCGAACAAAGTACTACCGAGCTTCCCCTCAAGTAGTCACTCATCTATCTACTCTCGTAGACCAGAACGAGAGCTTGCTCTTATCCAAGGCTCCAGCCATACCTTGATAGAACACACCCACATATTACACCATGACTACACCTTCTGAGGCTCATCACTTCTTTGGTCGGCACTCGAGGATTCACCAACGCAGCTAGGTTTAGACCATGGCTCTGATACCACTTGCTGTAATTTTATTGATCGATTTTAATGATCTTCGAACGATTTTTCATCTATATAGTAATTTTATAGCAATGAAAAAGTCACTTTAAATCCAAGAAAAATTATAGTAATAATATTCTTTTTTATTAAATACTCATCGATTCACAGAAAACCAAAAAAAGTATTTGTAAGTGTAGAAAGAACAAGGAACACAATGATTTATAGTGGTTCGATCTTAACGACTTACTCCACTTGCAAAGATTATAAGATCTATGCTAGTCAATATTATTAGAGATCAAACAGAAACATACAATAGGTACTACAATGCTCGATCTAAGAAATCAAATAAAAGATTCAAGAGAAAAATATAAAACCGATATAGATCTTTACCAAGACCACAAAAAACAAATCCCCCCGATGTTGAAGATCACCAAAATACCTTTCGGTGGCCAAGCCCACTTGACCCAATCAGTGGGCGACAACGTCGTCTCTCCGGCTCGAGTTCGAGTCTACCAGAGGAGTTATTCTTTCTCACGGTGACAAGCAAAATCTTGCACCTGATTTCACGGCAGAATGAGGAGAGAGCATCCAAAAATCAAAACCAACTCTTGACTCTCTAGGGTTGAATATGATGCTTATATATGGGGAATTTAAGGTTGGTTCAATTTGGACCAACCGAACAATAATGACTTAAAGAAGTGGGTTAGAAACACAAACTTTGGGCCTCATATTCCAAAAATGGCCCAATCATAGGAGACATGTAAAGAGTTTATAAAGTTATTTCATAACAAATCACTTAATCTAAAAATGATCAGTAAGAAATTAGCTTGATTTGATACTAATTATAAAACAAGAATGGAACCTGTTGCCTCGAAACGTTCCAGATTTCTACCCCGGTTTAAGCTGCAACATTCTCACACACAAGTTAAATTTTTCACAAGGCAAAGCCTTAGTAAACATATAAGCTGCATTCAAATCAGTAGATATTTTTTTAAGAGAAACTAAACCATCACATATTACATCTCTAATAAAGTGATATCGAACATCTATGTGTTTAGTTCTTTCATGGTGAGAATGGTTCTTAGATAAGTGTATGACACTTTGACTATCACAATAAATATTTAAAGAAACTTTACTACAATATAATTCAAAAACAATTCCTTTAAGTCATAAAAATTCTTTTATGGCTTTGGTTAATGCAATATATTCAGCTTCTGTTGTAGATAAAACAACAATAGATTGTAAATTAGACTTCCAACTAATAGTGCAATTTAACAGTTCAAAAACATAACCTGTCAAACATCTACGCTTGTCTATATCAGCAGCACAATCAGCATCAACATAACCTTCAATATCTATTTCATTACAAGTATCTATTTTTATCCCATCATACACAAGGCATAACTTTATATGAGATGCAACATATCTAACAATCCATTTTATAGCATTCCAGTGTTGTTTTCTAGGGTAAGCTAAAAACCTACTAACGACACTCAATTGATGTGCTAAATTAGGCCTAGTACAAACCATGACATACATTAGACTCCCAACAATATTAGAATAAGGGACATCATCCATTTCTTCGACTTCATTTGGAGTTTTAGGTGAATCACTAGAAGAAAGTTTAAAAGTGTTTGCCAAACGGAGTACTTAACTTTCTACTATCGTGCATCCCTAATCTTTTGGCTAGCCTTTCAATATATTCACTTTGGGACAAAAAATAACTTTCTTTCTGTTCGATCTCTATTAATACCTATCCCTAGTATCTTTCGTGCTTGTTCTAAGTCTTTCATTTTGAATTCCTTACTTAAAAGTCCTTTCAATTTATCAATTTCATGCATGTATTTGCAAGCAGTCAACATATCATCAACATATAAGAGTAAATAAACAAAATAAGAATATGAAATTTGTTTAAAGTAAACACAACTATCATATTTACTTCTATTAAAATAAATGGACAGCATGTAAGAATCAAACCTTTTGTACCATTGACGTGGGGATTGCTTCAAACCATATAGAGACCTTTTAAGAAGACAAACTTTGTTTTCTTGTTTGGGAGCTTCAAAATCAAGGGGTTAACTCATGTAAATTGTCTCCCCAAGCTCATCATGCAATAAAGCAGTTTTAACATCCATTTGTTCTTATTCAAGATCAAAATGGGCAACAAAAGCAAGCAAGATACATATAAATGTACATCTTACAACGGGATAGAAAATCTCATCATAGTCTCTACCCTCTCTTTGAGTAAACTCTTTAGTCACTAACCTGGCTTTAAACCTAGGTTTGATTTCATAAAGGGGATTCTCTTTAACCTTATAGATCTACTTACAACCTACAGTTTTAGCTTTTAATGGCTTGTCTACAAGAACCCAAGTTTTATTCTTTATCAAGGAATTATACTAATCTTTCATAGCAGTTCACAATTTCTCTCTGTTCTTATCATTCGTGGCTTTTATGAAAGTTTGTGGTTCTTGATTCACAAAATCATTGGCAACTAATAGGACATAAGATATAAGGTCAGCAAACCCATATCAAGTAGGTGCTCTAGATGTTCTTCTTATCTTATCCCTAGTTAGTTGGTAATCAGCCAATACTTGGTCATCATCTACCTCCTCCTCAACCTCTACTTCATGTGTAGGTGACTGTTCTATAATAGGTGGTGTAGTATCATGTTCTATAAGGGGTTGATCTATTGGATAAGTTTGGAAAGTAGGTTGAGTTGGAACTAAAACAGTTTTAGTGGTTGTAGGTGTATCACTAGGGCTAGACTCAGTTTTATCCTCCATGTATCCCATTTTTTCTTCATTAAAGACTACATCTCTACTTACTAGGGTATTAGTGCTATTGGGCTCTAAGCACCATAGTTTGTATCACTTAAAACCCTCGAGATAGCCCAAAAAGACACATTTATTAGCCCTTAGATCTAGCTTTCCCTCTTTTAAATAAGCATAGGCTAAACATCCAAAGACTTTCATGTGTGATAAATCTGAGGGAGTGTCTTGCCAAAGTTCTTGCGGTGTTTTAAGGTTTATGACAATGGCTAGGCTCCTATTCACAATGTAGCATGCTGTCACAACAGCTTCCCCGAAAATCTCTTACCCTCTGTTTGGCGTCAAGAAAGTTGAAGAAATGATTTTAAATTCTGTGATTTGAAATCCAAGAAATGATTTTAAATTCTTTATCTTGTTTGGAACAAGAATGATTTGAAACGAATTAAATTGGATTTCTTTGTTTGATTGTTCACTGGAAATGAAAAGAAAATAAAAATTTTACTGATTTGGGCTTTTAGTCTAAATTCATTAATTATAAATTAAAATATGACGAGGTTAAATAAGTAATTTACTTTCAAAGTCTATGAAATCCTGAAAAATCCGACCATTTTGATCTGAAAATTTTTTTAAGTAAAAATAGGATTTGAAATCCGGTAAGATTTCAGATCATTCAAAATCATGTGGTACCAAACTGTGGAATTCATTTGAAATCCGTCATGATTTTGAATTACTTCAATATTCGAGGTACCAAATAGAGTATTAGGGAAATGTGAATTGGACAATATGCACCTTACTTGATCCATTAGAGTTCTATTCATCCTTTCAGCTGTTGGCTTTTTGGCCTTAATCTCAAATTAATTAATTTTAATTAATTAATTAATTAATATTTTGATGGTAACAAACTTAATTTTATTTATTGACATTTTTTGTATTTTAAAGTATCCACAGCATAGAGCTCGTTACAACGATTCCAACGTCTGTTAGATCATCTCAATCGGAGCTCAAACGAAGAAGTTACGATCGAAACAAATTGGAAGGAAAAATACCCGAGAAGATGACGTGGACAGTTTATAAGCTGACAAGTGACAAGCTTCTATTTAAAATATATATATTGAAAAAGAAAAGAAAAAGATTAAAAAAAAATTCAAAAAGTTACAAACGGTAACTTTGTTTAAAAAAAAATGTCAGCATTAAATACTGTGTCAGTGTTAAGAAAATTTTTTTTTGAAAACTTTACCGTTTTCTCTCACATATATATATATATATATTTTTTTTATTTTATTTTATCATTATTATATATCTATATTATTCTTAATTTCTTTTTTTTCAAAATTATATCAACCCTTCATTTTTAATGATTAAGATCTAATGGTTCAAAATTAAACTTGATTTTTTTTTACCATTTTCTTCCCTCTATTTAAACTAAACTTCTCATTCAAAATTATACAACAATTCTCTTATTCTCAATCCTCCATAACTTCAAAATTCTCATTTGCTAATCTCTCCAAGTTCTCAATTTTTCTTTCCATCTTATTTGTGAGAGAAATTTATTGTTGTGAGGATTGAAATTTTTGTGAACTCAAATTTGTATATTTACTCTATTTGAGAGTTTGTAAGTATGTGTTTCAAAATCTTCAACTCATTGTAACAGTGTGATCCTCACCGTGGAGAGGATCGTCTTTGCTCTTTTGAAGAGCAGTGTACCGGTTTGACTCCTACTGTGGAAAGAGTCAGAATTTCAATTTACAACCCAAGAGGTGCTTGGGAAATGGAGTAGGACAGTTGTACCGAACCACTATAAAAATTCCCGGTGTCAAATTTCTCTAACCCTCTCTCTTATTTATTTTTACAATTAATCTTAGAATTTTATTGTTTGCTTTAAATTTCTCTTGTTTGCCTTAGAATTTATTTTATCTTACTTTATTAAAATTGCATATCTCAAAAAGTGTATTATTTTTGTTTAAATTGGGCCCATTTATTAAAAAGTTTATATTTTGTTAATTAAACCCTATTCACCCTCCCCCCCCCCCTCTAGGGTTGCCATACCGATCCAACAATTGGTATCAGAGTGAGGTTGCTCCTCTTTGATAAACTTAATTATTTTTTAGCTATGGCAACTTTAGGTTTCATCCTTTTTACCGATAGTCAATCTATTACTAAGCCTCCTTTCTTTAATGGTAATAATTATAGTTATTGGAAAAATAGAATGAAATTTTTCTTGCTTTCTATTGACTATGATTTGTGGGATGTTGTTGAAGAAGGATTTAAAATTCCAACAAACGATGTTGATGGTGTTAGAGTTGTAAAGCCCAAAGAAGAATGGTCTATAATTGAAAAGAAAGCATGTTCTTTAAATGCTAAAGCTATTAATTGCTTGTTTTGTGCTTTGAATGAAGTTGAGTATAATAGGGTGTCGATTTGTAAAACCACTAAAGATATATGGGATAAATTAGAAATTACTAATGAAGGAACTAGTCAAGTAAAAGAAACAAAGATTGACATGTTAGTTCATCAATATGAAATGTTTAAAATTGATGAAAATGAAGCTATTTCCGATATGTTTATTAGATTTACTAACATTGTCAATGCTTTAGAAGGACTTGGAAAAGAATATTCAAATCTTGAGAAGGTAAAGAAGCTCTTATGGTCCTTGTCTAAACAATGGGAGCCTAAAGTTACCGCCATTCAAGAGGCAAATGATCTCAAGACTCTCTCCATGGACGAACTCATTGGTTCGTTGATGACGCATGAGATAAAGATCAAGAAAACATAGAAGATGAGAAGAAAAAGAAAGAGAAGAGCATAGCATAGCATTAAAGGCCATCACCTTGGAAGTTGACTCCAAAGGTGAGAATGCCCTTGATGAGATGATGTGGCCTATCTCTCACGTAAGTATAAAAATTTCATCAAGAGGAAGAAACAATTCAAGAAGCATCTCTCCAACCAAAAAGAGTCAAAAGGTGAAAAGAGCAAAAAGGATGAGGTAATTTGTTATGAATGCAAAAAACCGGGTCATATTAGAACCGATTGTCCTCTTCTTAAATCATCCAAGAAATCCAAGAAGAAAGCAATGAAGACTACTTGGGATGATAGTGATGAAAGTGGAAGTGAAAGTGAGAATGAAGAAGTTGCCAACTTTTGCTTCATGGCTCATAGTGACAAGGAGGATGAACAAGATGATGAGGTAACTCTTGATCCCCTTTCTTATGATGAGTTGTTTGAAGCTTTTGAGAATATGCAAAATGATTTAAAAAAGCTTTGTTCTAAATATGTTATGCTTAAAAAGAAATACAATGTCTTAACTAGTGAAAATAAGTCTTTACTTGATGATATTACTTGCTTAAAGAAAAATGAGCATGATGTTGTAAATATCTCTTGTGATAAGCATGTTCTTGATTGTGATGAGAAAAATGCATTACTTGATAAAATTAGATTTCTTGAGCATGATGGTTGTGAAAAAGATAATTTGATTAAATTACTTAAGAAAAATGAATCAAATGCTTTAGTGAAACTTGATAAGGCTAAAGATTCTATTAAAAAGTTAACAATAGGTGCTCAAAGGTTGGACAAGATAATTGAAGTTGGTAAGCCTTATGGTGATAAAAGAGGTTTAGGCTATATTGAAGAATGCTCTACTCCCTCAAGTTCTAAAACTATCTTTGTAAAAGCATCTCCTATTGTGCCTAAGCTTAATATACCTAAGGTTGTATCTAAACATGCTAAAATTAACTTTGTGCCTATATGTCATTATTGTGGTGTTGAAGGTCATATAAGACCTAAGTGCTTTAAATTAAAATATGCTCAAAACTACTTCTTTTAGAAGAGAACTCTCTCAAAGGGCAAAGTTTCACAATGCTCCAAGAAAGAATTTCTCCAAGAAAAGTAGGATGCATAAATTTGTTGTAAAAGATAATTCATTGCATAATGTTGTTTGCTTTACATGTGGCAAGTTTGGACATAAATCTTATTCTTATTACTTGTCTAAATCTTATGCTTCAATAAAAATGCAAAAATGAAATGGATCCCCAAGTTTGTTAATGCTAACCTTCTAGGACCCAAACAAGTATGGGTACCAAAGGATCAAATTTAAATTTTTGTGTTTGTATGTTTGTTTGAAAGCTTCCAAGAAAAGTAAGTGGTACTTGGATAGTGGTTGCTCAAGGCACATGACGGGATACCAATCCAAGTTTGTCACTTTCTCCAAAAAGGATAGAGGTTTTGTAACCTTTGGTGATAACAAGAAAGGTAAAATAATAGGTAAGGGTAGTATAGGTAATGAATCTTCTATTTTGATTGAAGATGTACTTTTGGTTGATGGTTTAAAGCATGATTTACTTATTATTAGTCAATTGTGTGATAAGGATTTAGAGTTGTGTTTGATAAAAAGAATTGCATCATTGAAAATGCTAGTGATAGAAAAGTTTTATTTGTTGGAAATAGAGATGAAAATGTGTATACTATTGATTTAAATGATTGTCCTATTAGTGATAAATGTTTCTCGGTCTTGCATGATGATTCTTGGTTATGGCATAAAAGACTAGGACATGCTAGCATGCACTTAATTTCAAATATTTCCAAGAATTCTTTGGTTAGAGGTCTTCCCAAGTTTAAATTTGAAAAAGATAAAGTTTGTGATGTTTGTCAAATGGGTAAGCAAACCAAGTCTTCTTTCAAATCTAAAAATATGATCTCTACTACAAGACCCGTACAACTATTACACATGGACTTATTTGGCCCTTCTAAAATTGCTAGGTTTGGAGGGAACTATTATGTCTTTATGATAGTTGATGATTTTTCAAGATTTACTTGGGTTTTGATGCTAAAACATAAGGATGATGCTTTGAAAAGTTTTTCTAGTTTTGCCAAAAGAGTTCAAAATGAAAAAGGATTTTTGATTTCTAAAATTAGGAGTGATCATGGAGGAGAATTTGATAGTAATGCTTTTGTTTTGTGAAGAAAATGGATTTTCTCATAACTTCTCCGCTCTAAGAACTCCTCAACAAAACGGTGTGGTTGAAAGGAAAAATCGTACTTTGCAAGAATTTGCTAGGTCAATGTTACATGAGTATGGTTTACCTTCTTATTTTTGGGCGGAGGCCGTTAATATCGCTTGTTATGTTTTAAATAGAGTTTTAATTAGACATTCTTTAGATAAAACTCCTTATGAACTTTGGCATAACAAAATTCCAAATATTGGATACTTCAAAGTTTTTTGTTGCAAATGTTTCATTTTGAATAACAAAGAAAAGCTTGGAAAATTTGATTCTAAGACAGATGTTGGTATTTTCCTTGGTTATTCCTCTACTAGTAAAGCTTATAGAGTTTTCAATAAAAGAACTTTGATAGTTGAGGAATCTATGTATGTGGTATTTGATGAATCTTGCAATGTTGTTTCTAATGATTCTTTTTGTAATGATTCTTTAGAAAGAAATTTTGGAGATTTACTTGTTAGTGACAAAAGCAAAGAGATTGCTTCAAGTAAGCAAGAAGTGAGCATCAACGAAAATAAGGTGGACGGTTTTTCATCCATGCCTAAGGAGTGGAAGTATGCTCCATCCCATCCTAAGGATTTAATTCTTGGTGATCCCGAACAAGGTGTGAAAACTCGTTTTTCCCTTAATATGTTTAATAACATTGCTTTTGTTTCTCAAATTGAACTAAAAAGTTTTAAAGATGCCAAAAGTGATGAATTTTGGATTTTATCTATGCAAGAAGAATTAAATCAATTTGAAAGAAACAAAATTTGGGAATTAGTCCCTAGGCCTTCTAATGCTTCTATAATTGGGACTAAATGAGTCTTTAGAAATAAAATGGATGAAAATAGAAATATCATTAGAAATAAAGCTAGACTTGTAGCTCAAGGTTATTGTCAAGAAGAAGGAATAGATTATGAGGAAACTTTTGCACCCGTCGCTAGATTAGAAGCCATTAGAATGTTACTTGCTTTTGCCTCTTATAAGAATTTTCTTTTGTACCAAATGGATGTGAAAAGTGCTTTTTTAAATGGTTATATTATGGAAGAAATTTACGTGGAACAACCTCCGAGATTTGAAAGTTTTGATTTTCCAAATCATGTTTTTAAGTTGAAAAAGGCTCTTTATGGTTTAAAACAAGCTCCAAGAGCTTGGTATGATAGACTTGGTAATTTTCTTATTGAGAATGGTTTTAAAATGGGTAAAATTAACACTACTCCCTTTATTAAGTCTAAAGAAAATGATATGCTTCTAGTGCAAATATATGTGGATGATATTATTTTTGGTTCTACTAATCCTTCTATGTGTGAAGAATTTTCTAAATGCATGCATAATGTGTAACGCCCCAGAATTTCCCACACGCTTCTAGGTCACGTTAACTACCCAACTACTTAAACTTAACCCCCAAATACGGCATGCCAACCCCTTATGCAAACAAGTATATATATATATCAAGTTCCAATTCTCATCAAATTAACGATAAAACAATCTCACAGAGTAGCATTCAACAACATTCGTGGACCACCCCACGAGACAAGTTTATTAATCAAACTAGGCAAAACTCAATAAATGGAATAGAACTAAGATAGTCACCTATCCTCGAAATGAAACTAACAACAAAGGGGGGCCTCCCAATTATTCAGATACGACAAAAGTTTATTGACCATAACATAAGGTCTTAACCAATCACCTAAACTAAGCAAGAGTGACTAAGCAGCCTATGGTCCCCGCTCGTCATGTCTCCTCCGTCCCATCACCATGGTCGCCCACGAGTCCTTCACCTGAAACAATCAATTTAGAGGGGGGGGGTGAGTATATAAAATATACTCCGTAAGTAGCCCTCGCCAACACACGCACACATCATGCTCAACTATATCATGAAACATTCATAGTCATGTTTCGCAACACATTATGCATTCAAACATAACACATTCCATAACATTTAGTGACAACCACAACTAGGGAAAACATGTTAACAGACAACCTTTAGACCCCCTAACATCTCAAATACCTCTACGTTCATCACAGCTATCCTAACCTTCCACGGTTATCTTTCCTTCGAGTAGAGTCGGCCCCTGACCATTTATACCCAGAGCCCCGACCCTGCTGCATCGGCCCTCGACCATTTATACCCGAGGCCCCGATGACTTCACCCTCTATTGGCCCTTGACCATTTATACCCAAGGCTCCAATAGTCTTCCCTCCAAAGGATTCCTCGTATCGACCCTCGACCATTTATACCCGAGGCCTCGATACTCCGTTAGTGACGTATTAGCCCCCGACCATTTATACCCGAGGCCTGACACCCACTCTTTCATTTCTCCCAAAAATCCAACCTTCACCAGAGTCTTACTATATACTTCCTTTTACCACTAACCCTGCATCTTTCCACTCACAAGTACAATTCAACATGCTTTCACATCTTTATCAACTTTCTAATAACGAAATAACGACCCAATCATGCTCAATATCCAACATCATTATTTAACAAGTATTACTAAGAATAATAGCTCGCTAAACACGCCGAACAAAACATACTTAACCAGGCAACAAACATTACCACAGCAATACTCGCAATTTAACAAAGCAGAAAACTAACCATTTTTCATCGACAATTACCCAACACCTTTCCAAGTATATCGACTACCACAACGAAAATTATTTAGCACAATGACACCACAAAATTAGCATTAAGCGTCACAAAATCAGCACGTTAGAGACCATCGAGCATACATTAACACACGCACACGCCCCTTGTCTACTTACCCACAACCGTGCCCTTAAGTTCTGCGTCGACCTCACCTTAAGCACACCAAAACAGAAAATACAGCACGTTACGTACGCTATTTATTCTTCGAAATTAACTCTAAAAGGGTTCGAATGACGCATTACCACCAAGACCGACTTCGTATAGATGTGGGTCACCTAGATCTAACTCGCCAAGGTGTGGGTAGCCTAAATCGAGCTTCGAACGGATGTGGGTCACCGCCAAACGCCTAAACACCGCTGTAACGTACAAATTCTGCCGCCGTTCTGCTGCTGTACCGCTGTTCGCCGTGCGTCGCCGCGAGGGGGAGGGTGCGCTGGTTCGTGGCAGATCGTCGGGGCGCGCTGCCGCTGCTGCAGGCCGTCGGAACGTCTGGGAGTCGCGCTGCCGGTCCGCCGCTATAGCAGTCCGTCGTGCGCCGCTGCGAGGAGGGCCGCGCCGCCTCTGTACCTGTTACGAAACGCCGCCGCTGGAGCGCCGGGAGTCGCCCGCCGCCGCTCGTGGTGTCTTCGTTTGCCGCTGCTACGGGTCGTCGTCTCGTTCGGAGTGGCTAGCAGCACCGATGCTGCGTCGAGGCGTCGGAGAAGCTGCCGGAAAACGAGAGGAGGGGCGGCGGGATTGGGAACGAAGAAGAAGTCGGGGGAAACGGCTAGGGTAGAAGAAAAAGAAGAAGAAAGAAAAGGAGCTTGGGGCTAGGGTTTTCTTTTCCTTTTGTTTTGTTTTAAAAGCCAAATTACCTCAATGGAGGCCCAACCATCCAAGCCCAAGAGAAAGGAGGGGAATTTAAAACAAGACCCAACATACAGAGTTCGGTAATTATTAATTTAATTGGATTTTTTTCTTAGAGCCCGATAAATATAGATAAATTTAATTAACAATCAATTTAAAATTAAATGAAAAATCTCCTGATTCGAGACTAACTAACCTGAGGGACTCGGGGTGTTACATAATGAGTTTGAAATGAGTATGATGGGAGAACTTAGCTTCTTCCTTGGACTCCAAATCAAACAACTCAAGGATGGTATCTTCATAAGTTAAAAGAAATACACAAGGGATTTGCTCAAAAGGTTCAAATTCAATGAAGGTAAAATTGCCAAAACTCCTATGAGCACATCCACTAAGCTTGACAAGGATGAGAAAGGTAAATGTGTGGATGTAAAGACTTATCGAGGTATGATTGGCTCTTTACTTTATTTAACCGCTAGTAGACCTGATATTATGTTTAGTGTATGTGTTTGTGCTAGATTTCAATCTTGTCCTAAAGAATCTCATGTGCATGCCGTTAAAAGAATTTTTAAATATTTGCTAGGAACTATTGATTTAGGCTTGTGGTATCCTAGAAATCTTGAATTTAATTTGGTAGGATATTCCGATGCGGATTTTGCGGGTAGTTTACTTGACCGAAAGAGTACTAGTGGGACTTGTCAATTTCTTGGTAGTTTCTTAGTTTCTTAGTTTACTAAAAAGCAAAATTTGGTTGCTTTATCAACTACCAAAGCGGAATATATTGCGGTTGCTAGTTGTTATGCTCAAATTCTTTGGATGAAACAAACTCTTTGTGATTTTGGATTAAAGTTTGAAAATGTGCCTATATTTTGTGATAATACAAGTGCCATAAATTTGACTAAAAATCCTATACATCATTCTAGGACTCAGCATATTGATATTAGGCATCACTTTATAAGAGAGCATGTGCAAAACGGTCATATTACTCTTGAATTTGTAAGCCCAAATAATCAATTAGCGGATATTTTTACCAAGCCTTTAAATGAAGAATGCTTTTGCAAAATTAGGCTTGAGCTTAGTATTATTTGTTGTGATGCATCTTGATTTTGTATTTGTTATTTTTTTAAATGCATATTGATAGGGAGAGCATTTATGCAAAATTGTGTTCATATTTTTAGGGGGAGCTTTTATGTTATTAATTATTTTTTTTTTGTTCTTTTTGATGATTCCAAAGGGAGAGAAGTTTAAGAAAAATTTGCTCTAAAAGTATTTCATGATTTATTGGTTTATTAATCCATGGATGTATCAATTGAGGGGGATAAATTAATCTTTGAATGGTTTTTAAGTATGATATTTTCGATTTACTATGATGACTATTAAATATCTATGTATTTTTCATTGGAAGTTTGTCATCATAAAAAAAAGGGAGATTGTTGGCTTTTTGGCCTTAATCTCAAATTAATTAATTTTAATCAATTAATCAATTAATGTTTTGATGATAACACACTTAATTTTTTTTATTGACATTTTTTGTATTTTAAAGTGTCTACAGCATAGAGCTCGTTACAACGATTCCAGCGTCTGTTAGATCATCCGAATCGGAGCTCAAACGGAGAAGTTACGATCGAAACAAATTGGAAGGAAAAATACCCGAGAAGATGACGTTGACAGTTTGTAAACTGACAAGTGACAAGTTTCTTTTTAAAATATATATATTGAAAAAGAAAAGAAAAAGATTAAAAGAAAATGTCAGCATTAAATGCTGTGTCAGTGTTAAGAAAAAAAAAAAGAAAAATTTGAAAACTTTACCGTTTTCTCACATATATATATATATATTATTTATTATTATTATTATTATTATTATTATTATATATAATTCAAAACTTGTAACATCTTTTTATATATATATATATATATATATTATTTTATCATTATTATATATATATATATTATTCTTAATTTATTTTTTTTCAAAATTATCTCAACCCTTCATTTTCAATGATTAAGATCTAATGGTTCAAAATTAAACTTGATTTTTTTTACCATTTTCTTCCCTCTATTTAAACTAAACTTCTCATTCAAAATTATACAACAATTCTCTTATTCTCAATCATCCATAACTTCAAAATTCTCATTTGCTAATCTCTCCAAGTTCTCAATTTTTCTTTCCATCTTATTTGTGAGAGAAATTTATTGTTGTGAGGATTGAAATTTTTGTGAGCTCAAATTTTTATATTTACTCTATTTGAGAGTTTGTAAGTGTGTGTTTCAAAATCTTCAACTCATTGTAACGGTGTGATCCTCACCGTGGAGATGATCGTCTTTGCTCTTGTGAAGAGCAGTGTACCGGTTTGACTCTTACCGTGGAAAGAGTCAGAATTTCAATTTACAACTCAAGAGCTGCTGGGGAAGTGGAGTAGGACAATTGTGCCGAACCACTATAAAAATTCCCGGTGTCAAATTTCTCTAACCCTCTCTCTTATTTATTTTTGCAATTAATCTTAGAATTTTATTGTTTACTTTAAATTTCTCTTGTTTGCCTTAAAATTTATTTTATCTTACTTTGTTAAAATTGCATATCTCAAAAAGTGTATTATTTTTTTTTAAAATTGGGTCCGTTTATTAAAAAGTTTATATTTTGTTAATTAAACCCTATTCACCCGCCCTCTAGGGTTGCCATACCGATCCAACATCAGCTACCCCATTTTGTTAGGAGTTCATACTACTGTCAAGTGTCTAACTATGCCCTTAGACTTACAAAACTTATTGAACTCATGGTTATAAAACTCTAAGCCATTATTGGTTCTAAGTCTTTTGACTCTAAGGCTAGTTTAGTTTTCAACTAAGGTTACCAATTCAACAAACTTATTAAAGGTATCAGACTTATTTTTTAGGATATAAACCCAAACCTTTCTAGTACAATCATCTATGATGGATAAGAAATACTTAGCCCCCTCATTAATAGCTACACTAGATGGCCCCCATAAATAGGCATGGACATATTCTAGCTTTCTTTTTGTGGTGTGCACACTCTTATCAAATTTATCCCTTTTAGATTTACCATATATGCAATGTTCACACATATCAAGGTCTACATCTTTTATATTAGGGATAAATTTTTGTTTAACTAACTCACTCACCCTTGTTCACTCATGTGACCTAGACTCCTATGCCAAAGGGAAATTTGGGTGTTATCAGACTCTTTAGCTTTGTCACTTGACCCTACAACTGTAGAACCCTCTAAGGAATACAATCTCTTTAAGGTGCCCCTTTAGTGTTACCATAATACCCTTCATGACCTAACTTACGTTAACAACCTAACCTTCCCATCATGAAGTTTGAGCCTAATTATAGCTTGACCTTCTACGTTACAAAATTGGCGATTTGCTAACATAACCTTACTTCTAGAACATGCTTGGAAATTCTCTAGCAAATATTTATTGGGTATCATATGGAAAGAGCAACCTGAATCTAAAATTCAAGTTTCGTCCTCACTCGATGCACTCACTATAAGGACTTAGTCAAACTCTTCACTTTGACCCCACTAGCCTCCTCTTTCTCTAACCCTTTTGCTTATTCTTAAGGTCAGGACAAAACCTCCTAATGTGGCGCTCCTTATTACAATGGTAACACCTTTTATTCTTACTTCCCCTTGATTTAGATCTACTCTTACCTCTCCTATTATGATTCATATTATTAGACCTCCCTATCACAAATAATGACTTTCCATCATTTTTAGTTTCTTTTAATTATAATTCGTTCATTTTTATAACATGAATCACAACAGCAGCAGACAAATCATCTCTACCATATTTCATAGCAGACTTAATATCATTTAGGCATCAGACAAAGAATTACAAAGAATAATAGCTTTGATTTTCATCAGAGAAAAGTCTCATTAATATTTCTAATTCTAATATAATTTTGTTAAATCCATCAAGATTTTCTTTCATGCTTTTATTCGACTCCATCTTAAAGCTAAAGAACTTAGATTTAAGATACTATTTATTTGACACTGATGTTATTTGATAAGTAGATTGCAACTTACCTCAAAGCTTACCCACAGTATCCTCACCTCTCATTTGTCAAAGACACTATTTGATGGGTGAAAAATCAACAAGCTATGGGCATGTTTCTCCATCTCTTTTAGTTCCTCCAAAGTTACGGTAGCAGGGACATCCTTCTTGTCCATGAGAGCGTAGTCCACCTTCTGCTGTCTCAAGATCGCCATCATCCTTATTTTCCAAAGATCAAAGTCTCACTTACCATCAAATCGTTCCACCTCAAAGCGCGTACCCATTTTGCAATAAAAAGAACAGAAAGAGCAGCAACCGAAACAAAGTAGAAAAAATACAAAAGTAAAAAGTTTCAAAAAATGGGCAGAAACTGATTTAAAATAAATAAACAAGATCAGAAAATTATCCAAAGCTCTGATACAAATTGTTGAGGACAACAGTACCCCGAGTATCCCACGTATCTCCACAATGGTATGATAATGTCACTTTTGACATTGCCCTCACGGCTTTTTACTTTTGGTTCCACTCAAAAGGTCTCATACCAATGGAGATCATTGTCCTTTCTATATACCCATGATCACCTCCTTCCCTAGCTAATGTGGGACTTTGTTTGTATTCACCTTACAAACTCAACAAAAACAAAACCACAAACCTAACTTTCCCATGTTACGTGTTGTCACATTCTTTATATATAAAACATTCAAGATTTTCCCTTCGTTGTCAAACATCTTCCTTTGCTTCATAATTGGTATATCTGATGGGATTGAATCCCCAGCAGAAGCAATTTATCGCTTTGTTCGATTTTTCCTTTTTGAAATTGAAAACGTATAACAAGAGGAAAAACAGAGGAATGATGAGTTTTTAACTTTGATGAACAGTTCTTCAAAAGAAAACAATCACACCACCACAAGGTCTTCCTTGCTATGTCTCTGGGTCGAGAAACTCGTTTGTGGGAACTAATTCTCAATCTAGGAATCACTGAGAAAGAGATCTCTTTTTTCTTTTCCACGGA
Source organism: Momordica charantia (assembly GCF_013281855.1). Taxonomy (NCBI): domain Eukaryota; kingdom Viridiplantae; phylum Streptophyta; class Magnoliopsida; order Cucurbitales; family Cucurbitaceae; genus Momordica; species Momordica charantia. Next base: position 8,871,797 of record NW_028275165.1, on the reverse strand, counting down.
AGAAAAACAGAAACGACAGAATTGGTTTCTACAGTTCTTTTATTGAACAATGACGTGGGGAGTTACCCATGTCACGCCTCTCCCTTTCCCTTACAAAAATGCAGGGGAATTAATAATTAATAATCAATTAATATTAATTATTAATTATTAATTATTAACTAACCCTAATTAACCCTAATTAATAATTAATTAATTAAATTATTATAATTATTAATCTAATTAATAATTAATTAATTAAATCTAATATTAATTAAATAACTAATTAACAATTAATTATTTAATCTTTAATTAAATATAACATATTTAATTAAAACCATATATTTGAATTATATTCAAATGCATCTATCTTATATAACCTATAGATTTAATGTATAATGTATATCTTATGCATATTAATTTTAACCTATAGTTTTAATATGAATCTAATTCATATTAATTATAATTTGAATCTTATTCAAATATTTCTCTTATAATATATAGTATTAATTTTGAATCTTTATCCAAAATTAATATATATATACACACACACACACACATAAATAAATAATGTATCAATATACATTATATACATTCTCTATTTAATAATTTGAACATTTCAAATTATTATATAATCTCGATCCTCGTTTAACTCGTTGTGAGCTAGCAAGGGAACCTAATAGATCTACAGGTCAGAAGCTCCAACGATATGAGGTTAATTGATTAAACTCATCAACCAAATTAACCAACATTTTTTAACTGCATATCATTCCACTAAAAATCCACAACTATACTCTTCTCATTGTAGAATCTTGTATCCGCAGAAATTGATCATTGACAGCAAGTCAATCCTTCACGAGTGTTCGTAATGTCAGCTTGGTCAAATTACTGTTTACCCCTAAGTTACATCTTACACCTTAAATACCATTGTTCCTTTAATGAACAACACCTATTTATGGTCCAACCATTAAACAAAAGTCCCTCTCGAACCAGTGAGAGGGTGGGGCCCCTTGTTCAAGTCCCAAAGTCGGCATTTTAAGAGAACACTCATCTACTTACCATAAAGTCAGCTCCCCACTCGGTGCCGTCCCCAAAATGGTAGGATTATTGAGTCGGCAACACGAGCCACTCTCACTCATACAAATCAAAGAACAATCTCATATAGGCAAGAGTCCATAACTCGCTCAGGATCAAGATTGAGTTACCTGGTCATCCTATGAAATATTAATTGACACGACCCATCCCAAACACCTACTAGTCCTAGAACGAGTCGCGCCGACCACAGACCCTGACTAACTACGAAGTCAGTGGTCAACTTCTTTCTTTCCTTTGACTTGAACTTTAATTAACAACTCCGAATGGATGCACAATAAAATATTAATCTTAACCAAACAACCATTCTTACAATCATTCTATACATTCTTTTCCTAACAACAGAATGCAGATAAAATTTCTTACAAACCAACTAAACTACATACTAAGAGATATGCAACTCTGGAACAACTCGGGGTGGCAGAAGCTGAACTAAATTCTTCTTGAAACTCAGATACTCAGGTATAGCCTGGGAGGAAAACAAAACATGAACAGTGAGCTGAGAAGCTCAGTGAGTGGTAAGTTAATAAGAAAATATTGTCGTCAACTTCCTTTCATAAACAACTGAAAATTCAGCTCTTAAAACAAACATCATAAAACTGAAGTAATGATCATTCTCATTAAAATTCCATAAAATTCGAGTAAAACTAGAGCAACGTTATACATTTCATAAAACTCAGTAAACTTCTCAAAATCAAACTTGTAACAACAATTTCTTTACTGGCAAACCGAAAAGACAACGCTCCCAAGTCCAGGATTTGGACCAGGATTCGGAATCCGGATTTGGCCCTTATCACCCCGGCATTCCCCTGCATCCCCTGCGACCTAGTTACGCCAACTTCTCAACATGCTCTAAAACACATTCTAAAACATATAAAACATTCTTCTTCAAACATAAAACAGATAGATAAAACTCAACACCACACATGTATCCACATTCTATTCTAGTCTACTGGCGTAGAGTAATCTCAATACACACAGCAGAATAATTCTGGTCTACTAGCATAGAGTAATCTCAATATGCATAGCAGAATAATTCTCTCAACACGTGGAGTAAAATGGTCCCAAATACCTTCTATTTCTGGGTATACTATAGAAATACATTCTCATAGCATACGGGTAATCACCTGGATACAATAACATGGTGGTTTGAAAACTTCTTTCTCAATCTCATAAACTGTTCTAAAATTCTTCTTTCCTTCTTTCTAAGAACTTTTCTTTCTTTCTCAAATCATTTCTAAAATCTTTCTTTCTAAGAACATTTCATGAAATTCTAATATTATTTTCTGAAATCTCTTTCTAAATAACATTTCATAACTTTCTCGAACATTTCTTTAAATCATAAAGCATTTCTCAATTCTAATAAACATTTCTAAAATAATTCTTTCTAACACATTTTCTTCAATTCTCAGCAGAAATGCTAAATCATACATAATATATATACTTTCTTGGAATTCTATCATGATAAACTTCTAAAAACATTTCCAAAATAAACCACTCACAAATCAATAATAATATCCAAAAACGTTTAATAAAATAACCACTCACTAATCCTTCAAACTCGGTCGTCCTCCGTTCCAATTTCTGCTCGACCTGAAATATCGATTCAATACCAAATTAATTCATGCTTCAATCCAATTTAACTTCAACATATTTTTGTTTCCAATTGAAATTATATTACCTTCCAAATTAATCCACATAAATCCAATTTTATAACTCATTCTCCCTCTTCATTAACAACCCACCATTTTTCTCTCTCATACCATTTACAAGTGGGTCCCACCAAAACCCATTGAATTTCTTTTCCTTTCACCTTCTCACGTGATTTCCCCTTCCTTTTACCAATTCATTTTTACTTTTCTCAATTAAATTCTATTAAAAAATTCATCTCCCTCTCTTCCCAAAAACTATTCATCTTCTTCTTCTTTCTTCTCCAAAACCCATGGATTTTCTTCCTTTCTTCCATCATCTTTCTCTGTTTTTCTTTCTTTTTCTTCAACCAAGAACCACAATTTAAATCTCAAATAACTTGTCCTTCACAAAACCCACAAATGAGAGGAGTCTATTTTCGAGAATCTCATGGTTTAAGACACTGAAACTTACCCAAAAACAAGCTTCAAAAACTCCAACTGATTTAAAAAAAAAAACTCTTCCTTCCTCCTTAGCCGTACACCACCTTCGATTTCTTTCTCTTCCCTGTTCATTCTTCTTCTCCTACGTTGTCTCTCTCTTTTCTTCACACTTCTTTCTTTTCTTTCCTTTTTCCGTTCTTATGCTTTCTCTTTCTTTCTTTTTATTTATTCTTTTCCTTCCCCACCTTTTATTTTATTTTTAAAACACCTGTCACCCACCTTCATTAATCAACAACACACACACGTGCCTTTCTAAAACAAACTTTCATTTCTTTCATTTTGTTTTTTTTTTGCGAAATTACCAAAATGCGCTTCCAACTAAAATTTCAATTTTTTTTTTCTTTTTCCCTTTTTTTTTTGTTTTTCACTTTGAAACGGTCCTTACATTAATCTAGTTAGTTTATGGTGTTATAACTAAAAATTAATTATTTCATGGTCCGGTCTTATACAAACACTACAAGAAATAAGTTTTTTCTTGACAAATTTATTACATCGGCAAAAGAGTCGGGAGAGGTGACTCCCTACGCTTATGACAAAACGTCGAGAAAATTGACTTTTCCCGACGGAGTACAAAAAGTCGCGAAAAGTTGACTTTTCCCGACGGAGTATAAAACGCCGGGAAAAGTTGACCTTTTCCCTACTTTTTTGAAAAAACGTCGGGAATCTTTTTTTCATGCTAATTTGAATTGCATCCCTATTTTAGCAACTTAATTTATTTATGATATTTCAATTCACATTATCAAAATATCAATTAATATGATTTTATATCAAATAAAATATTCTTCTTACAAATTAAGAGAGTTTAAACTGTATGTTACAAAAGTCGATGATGTAATAATAAAATTTTACATTACAACAAAAGTTTCACCTGTATGCAAAGACTCCATTTCTACAAAAGTTGCACCTATCCAAAAAAGTTTCACCTATCTAATCTTCTAACACGTGAAGCCTTGTAGAATAGTAATTCCCAAAAGTACCTGAAAAAACAAAACAAAACCATTATGAATGTTTAGTAATTCAAACTAGGTAAATAATAAAAAGTAAAATTTGGTACTATCACAAGTCTTTAATACAATACAAAGAATCTTAAAGAGATATCAAACACAAAGAATTTCTCTCTTTTCAAAATAGGAAACAAACAATGAGCATTTCTCAAAACAACCCCAACATCTTGATCAATTTGTGCAATTCCTTAAAACTAAACTGAATCTATTCAATACTACCATTATCATTTACAAGACAAATGGAGCATAAATTCAATCAAAGCAAACTCAATCACATTGCAAATTCCATAAAGAAACAAATCAAAGTAAAGAATGAATCCATTACTGATCAAAATCAGTATCCATCCTCAATTCACCAACTCACAATAAAGACCGAATATCATCTATCTAAGATTATTCCAAGTTTCCAACATCGAAACCTCACCTCCCCATAGTTCACTATCACTAACTTCGACCCCCTAACTGCATGGTTTTTCTTCCCCCCTTGTCTCTCTCTTCATTTTCTTCCCCAACCTTCACTTTGTTCTCTCCCCCAATCTCCTATATTTTTATGAATGAAAATAAGACATGACTGTCTCAACAAATGAACCTTAAACGATGAGTGAACAATATAACTGTCTCAAACTATGATTAATTCCATTTCAAATAAATAGCATAAATCACGTGGACAACATAAACACGACAAGGATTGTCTCAAACTGGCTACCATAACTACAGGATAGCCACACAATTACTTCACCCAACAAGTATTAAATTAAATTATTTCCTGACTACCATAACTGCAAGATATCCACACAATTACTTCACCCATGAGCAAAACTATATATACATGTTCAAAGGACTACTTAAGAAGGTGATTCATACCTATCCAAACGATGAATCGGGTTCTGAGCATTGTTGACTCATGATTTGTGCCATTGCACTCCTGAAGATGTTCAAATCGTTACGCATTTCTGCTTCATAGTTTTGCATATTATTTAGCATTTCTTCATTCTTGCTCAATCATTCATCTGACACATTTTGTCGTTCTCTCGTCTCTCTCAACTCTTCTTTTGTTTACCTCAACTCCTCTTTTGTCTCTTTCAGTTCTTCGTTTGTTTGCCTCAACTGGTCTCTAGTCTCCCTCAATTCCTCCAATTGCGACAAGCTTCGTCCACCGCGTTCTAATAGCGGTGGGCATAACTCCATATTCGCAACGAATCCAAATTGAGGACCAAAATCCTTGAGACAACAATCCTTGTCTGTGGGTGCGTCTGCACCTTCAGGTACAAGTGCGTTCTTCGTGGCCATCAATGCGTCATGCAAACGAAAGATGAGTTACATGTAACATACTATTCTAATATCATGTACTCTCATAACAAATACGAGGACTTAACACTTACATGTGTCAATTCCCCTCAAGGGATCCACCCTTTGTCTGAATGATATCTGTTCTCTTTAAACATTTTTATGGGGTCGATGTCAATGCCCCTTCGTTCTTTTTGCATTTTACATTAACTGCACATTTCATTTTACACAGTACATAATGGTACGTGTAATTATGAACTATATATACGTACCAATTCGTGTTGCAGGCGACCGAAAGATATTGACCCAGCCCGATGGTTGTATGGTACCTTTGCCCTACTTCTCTTGGCTTTTTCTGGTTTTTCCTAATGGAAGTTAGCGACATGGGATTAGCATCTAATCTCACAATGGTATAAGGTAGGAAATAGATTTACACACTTTCCAATCGGGAGTCTCCCATCTATCGCACAACTTGTGCCAATCCTCCAACTTCTCGATTCTATCATGAGGTTTCTCACGAGCTACATCGGGAGGTCTATTTTCTTTGTAGCGGCATGCAATTATGCCATATACTCCTTAAATATTGTTTCTGGCGCTGTGTGCACATACTTCCTTATTGTCGCTTGTGACATGTTCACCTTGAACAAATTCTGCAGCAATAAATGAGTGCCATGTAGTTTCATGTCTTTGTATTTTAACATATGAAAATAAATAACTTACCGCTATGCGTTGTTTTGCTGCATCCCTAACTTCATTCGATACATCCAACCAATGGGAGTACAGTGCTAGGTCCAAATTCTCTCTAACAATGGATCCTATGACATTTGACATGCATTAGGCATTCTCACATATCGACTTATGTGAGAACTCGTCCATTACAATAGAGACATGCCCATCTTTTTCCACTTCCTTGTCAAATTGCACACACCTAGTTACTCTCGTTCCCTTACGAGACTGAGTAACACTACCTTAAATCATTACACATTTAGCAAGTATTATTGAAATCTTAACAAAAATAAAAACTTTAATTATAATAACTGGAAGGGATGTCTTGGGAGTTGTCTCCCAAATCTTCCTCCCATTGCCCTTCCTCGAATATATTGTCGGCCTCCCCTCGTGTGTTTCGAGTCGTACCTAAAAAAAAATTATTCAAAACATTATCAAATAATACAATAAATAATGAAGCTTTAATTACAAACATCATCAACATGAAAACATTGCAAAAGTAGGTATGTTGTAAAATTGCATACTTAATCACTTTCAAATTCATTTGATTCTAAAGTCTTCGAACTATTAGAATGAGATACTTCAACGTCCTCATCTTCGTCGTTTATAAAACCATCGTTCATGTTCAATGGTGGACTCATGTTAAGTCATTCTTCAATGATTTGTCAATCAACAATAGTTGGAGCAACGTCATCTCTATAATAAGGACTATCTGCAATAGTTTAATCGATGCTAATACCACCTTCTATCTCTAGCGGATTAACTTCATCATTATCCACGTCATCTAGTTTTGGGACGTCCCACAAACTTTTATTTTGAACTGTCTGCACTACCTTCCATTTTTTCCCAATTTAGGATCGTTCATGTAGAGAACCTGTTAGGCCTGACTAGCAAGGATAAATGGGTCATCCACATACCAGTAGTGAGACGTATCGATTGTGCTAAATCCTAAATCTGCTATTGATCGTTTTTTTTTCACATCCATGTCGAACCAGTTACATTTAAATGTCATGACACGTCTTCTAATACAATAGTCCAAGTCTAAAACCTCGCTCAAGACATCGTAGAAATTCTTATCATCTCCTCCAGTATCTCCTGACACCATGACTCCATTATTTTGTGTTACTCGATGTTTATCCCGCTCTGTATTGTGAAAACATGTACATTCACAATGCAACCACTATAAGTGCGTGCATGAGAAGCCGGTCTCATAGCTAAAGAGTAGAGATCGTCATATATATTTACATCTTCTTATAGTTCTAAAAACTGCTCATGTAATAAACATTTATGGCAATTACTGTTTACACATAATGTAGTATGAACTTAGGGACTCTAAAAAAGCACACTTACTTGAGATTTAAACCAATCGAGAAACTGTAATTGGTGATTTCTATATAAGTGGGCCGCGCTTACCGCCCAAGGTCGAAGCATTCTCAAATGTTGCCTTTAGTTAGAAGCAAAACATAAATTCAATAGATAATGGAGTATGCATACATCATTAATAAATGCAATGGAAATATACTTGCGATAAGACTCTATTTCTGCGCAATTGTTCAGTACATACCAATGAACTATTCTCTTCTCATCATCAAATAGTCTACGCAATGTCAAGCACCCCAATGGTTGTGCGCTCTATCTAAATATGTCAAACTTTCCACAAATCTCATTCTCAGGTATTGTATCATCGTTCCGTTCATCCCTGTTAAGTCTAGTCTCGATGCCTGTTAGATACAATGAACAGAAAGTTAATGCTTCATTCATGATAAATGCTTATGCTATTGAACCCTCTGGACGAGCCTTGTTTGTAACGTATTGTTTAAAAGTCCACAAGCTTCTCTCGATAGGATACAGCTGTAACTAACAGGACCAACTACTTTTGCTTCGTAAGGTAAATGAATGGCAAGGTGTACCATGACGTGAAAAAATGATGGGGGGAATATCTTCTCCAACTTACAAAGTATGAGTACTATATCGGCTTCTAAACTATCTAAATCATTGGTGGATATTATCTTCGCACATAAATCACGAAAGAATTACATAGTTCAACAATAGATGTAATTACATCTTTTGGTACGTATGCTCGAATACCGATAGCAAGAATTCGTTGAAATAAAACATGACAAACGTGAGTTTTCAATCCTAATATTCTACCATCTTCAACGCTGATACATCGAGATATATTTGAAACAAATCCATTGGGAAATTTGAAAGATTTAAGGAATTTACAAAATTCTATCTAATCCTTTCTTGTAAGAGTGTATGTAGCTTGAGGTTTCAGATACTTATTACCCTGTTTCTGTAAGTGTAACTCTTTGCATATTTTAAAATCTTGTAAATCCAAATGAGAGTTCGATGTATTCTTAGATTTACCTTCAATGCTCAACAAAGTGTCGACTAAGCTATCACACACATTTTTCTCAATGTGCATCACATCTAGCTTATGCCTTAATAAGAGCTTCGACCAATAAGGAAGTTCAAAAAATATACTCATTTTCGTCCAATTAAGATCACGTTTTCGCTTCTTTTTGGCATTTGATGGATTCTTACCAAATGGGGGAAATTTCAAATAGGTCACTTCATCAAGAATCTCATCTCCATCCATTATGGCTGGAAGATGCCTACGTTCAATCTTTCCGTTGTGACATTTACTCCTACGGCAATTATGCATTTCTGGAAGATAACAACGATGACCCATGAATAATATTTTACCCCGTATTCTAAACGATGATGTATCTTCTTTACAAATAGGATATGGTTGATAGCCTTTGGTACTCCATCCAGACAAATCGCCATATGCAGGGAAGTCGCAAATGGTTCATAGGAAAGGTGCATGCATTTTAAAATATTATCCACTGAAACAATCATATGTGTGCACACCATTGGTCCATAACTCCTTCAACTCCTCAATCAATGGTTGCAAATATACGTCAATATCTTTTCCAGACGACTTAGGTCCAGGTATGAGCAAGGACATAAAAAAATATGGTTCTTTCATGCATTTCCAAGGTGGCAAATTATACAGGACAAGTATAACCGGCCGCATACTATACGAATGGTTCATCTTACTTGATGGGTTGAATCCATCTAAAGCTAGAGCCAGTCGAACATTTCTTGGATCTGATGCAAATTGAGGGAAGTCAGTATCCAAATGCTTCCACCCAGCAACATTAGCTGGATGTCGTAGCATGCCCTCTATATCAACCGACTTTTCCTTATGCCATCTCGTTTTAGATGCAGTATGTTTTGATGAGTACAATCGCTTCAACCTCGGAACCAATGGGAAATGGCATCAGGAAAGGAAAGTGACTCACCACATTTTGGACACGCTTCGAAATTTGCAAATTCTTTCTAAAACATTACACAATCGTACTTGCAAGCGTGAATGGAGGAGTATCCTAATCCTAACACACGTAGTTTCCTTTTCGCTTTATAGAATGAACTAGAGATGTTCGTATTACTCTACTTATTTAGCACCTTGATGTGCATCAACTTAATCAAAAAATTCAATGAGTTTATTTTTGTACAACTAGGGTACAATTCTTTAGCTGCTTCCTTCATCAAGTCCTCAAACTCGTTCGAATTGTCCCTTTCAAAACCTTGTGTCGGTATCCCAAAGGCAAAGTCTTCTTCATCTTCATCATCTTCAACCATCGAACCTCTCAAATCATTTAGAAACTCAGACATCTCATCTTCTTATATGGTAATATCACACTCTCTACTTATGTTCTCTTGGGATGAACGAGTGTCTGTTACATATTGGTCATAGTTCGGTGGTTCTTCGTGATGTACCCACGGACTGTAGTTAGGAGATATCCCATTGGTGAATAAGTGTTGTTCCACTACGTCCAACAGATGCCACATTACATTCTGACATTTTTTGCGTGGACATCTCATCTTTCCCAACTCGTTAACATGACGTTTGGCGATTTCCATGAATTGTGAAGCTTCTTCTACATGACTCTTGAAAACCTATCTCTTAGCTTAATCCAATCTCTATTTATTTTCCAACTAAACCTTTCAAAATGACTTGCAATTAAGTTCGAAGCACTTGTAAAGTTCAATCTTGTAGGAAGTCGATCGACAAAAAGTTCGATTTAGGATAGAAGGAAAGATTAGACCAAGATTTATTGTTGTAAGTTTATCAATATTTTTTATTGTTACTAGTATTATGTTTTATTTGTTTATCTTTGAAGGCTTGAGGAAATTGGATTCTTGAAGGAAATAAATCTTTCTAAGTGCCTAATAATGTTTCCTACCAAAAGGTGAAACTTATCGTGGGTTCAAAGCTCCACCCCACAAGTTATACTAAAAAAATTAAAAATAAAAACAAAATACACAATGGTAAGGGATTGGCAGCACTATTGGCTACTATCATAGAGTTGAACCACAAAATACACCAAGGTAAGGGAGAACGGCAGTGATTTTGAGAGATTGAAAGAGTAAAAGAGAGAAATGGGAGGTGAGAGTTTGATTGATGGAGGGAGGGAGATAAGTTTTTGGTAGTCAAGTAAATTATTTTAAAAATTTGGGAGATTCATGTTTTACTTTTTTTTTTAACACGCCAAAGTTAAACTTGAGAACAACAACCATCTTATTTTTCAATACACTTGAAATTTCACATCAAGGATGCAATTGAAATAAATTGATACATCAAACTCTAGCTAAAAGTAAAATATCAACGCCAAGTTTTCCAACACACTTAGCAGACACAATATAGAACAAAATAAAATAAATTAAGAAATTAGCCGATGTTAAGTAAATTCTGTAAAGAATATCTTTCTAATAAGCAAAGAATGATCAGAAGACAATAGAGCCAAAAAAATCTTCAACATCAAATACATTAATATCTATCCTGTGATTTTTATTATTTTTTTTAATGGAGATATCAGGAAAGAAAGTACAATAGCAAAGCATTCCCTTGCCTGAATAGAGTGTTATAGGTTACTTTTAATCAATGAAAATTAAGATCATGTAAATAGCAACTAACATAATCGAGTACTAACTTTGAGCATTCCCAAAACATTTCAAGAAGCAGAGCATTAAAGACGTCTGAAAAAATCTTCTTCACTAACTCGTAGATCCTCACGACAATGAAAAACAAAGTTTGATTGTTTTAAGAATATCAAACAAGCAAACATCTACAATTAGATCAGTGAAAATAACAATTATGAGTTGGCAGCTACCAAGAAATTGGAAGATAAAAAAATATTTCAACGATCGGTTAAAATCATCTTAAGAAAGTATTAGAGTAGAGAAAAAGGAAGTAGGTAAATAACTAAAAATTAATAATATCACGAGCTCCATTTTGACTTGTTTCAGATACTCATAATGTTACAACAACAATAGGGAACAAAAACAAAGCAACCAAGCGACAATGTTGAATAAGACAGGGCAAAAACATACCAGAAGCCAAAAGGGTTTAGGCGACTGGCAGTGGCGACGTGCGGAGGCGATGGGGAGGGCTTTTCTCCTGTCTAAATGAGGGAGGGGAAGGTTAGGGCAAATTTTATTATAATGATTTAATATATCAGTTTTAATATATTGATTTAATCAAATTGAGTTCCCGACGGAATTGGAAAACAGTCGGGCAAAATCTATTTTCCCCGATGGGTTTAGTAATTTTAAAATCCTTACGTATGCCGTCACCGACAGTTTTTTAAAACCATTGGGCAACATCAATTTTCCCCGACGGTTTACAAGAACCGTCGGGAATATTTTTAAAAATGTTTTTTAATTATGTAGACCGCGACGGTTTTATAAAACAGCCGGGCAAAATCATTTTTAAAGTATGAGTTTGCCGATGCTATTTTAAACCCATCGGGCAATATAAATTATGCCCGACGATTTTTATAAATCGTCGGGAATATTTTTAAAAATATTTTTCTTAGCTTAGATATTAATCAACGGCCTCAGAAAATAATCGGGGAAAAGTAACCATAGTCGACGGTTTTGGAACATTTTAAAAAAGTTATTTTTTGAAAACATATAGCGCGACGATTTTAATATACTATCCGGATTGATATCTTTGTCCGACTGTTTTTTGTTGAGTCGGGAAAAAATTCATCAGGAATGACAAAAATTATTGTAGTGAAACTCATTGTATAGGATACCCCCGCTCACATGTCTCCACATGAACGACCTGGATAAAATCGTTTGTAATCATTACAAAGCGGGTCGTATCCATAGTGTTACCAGGATAAGGTACCCAACCTTATCCATGTATTATAGACCATTAGGTTATTACTGGAACATCATCCACTTGTATATCGAATATAGACTGTATATATAATGTATATAAAATATATACATTGTATATTAAATATATTGTATATCAAATATATGTTGTTCCAGTTACATTAAATAGCTTTGGATCTTAGTTTCTTGGAATACGAGTAATGAAAAGAAGTAAAATAACTATTTATTGAATAAATATTTGGTTCATTAATTACAAACACACAAAACCCAACAATATCAATATTCATATAAGGTATATCAATTGTTATTGACATTGAAATCATGTATATATATATCAGTAATTAAACAAAGTACATTAATGATATATTAGGGCTCAATGGAATATCGACAAACATATATCAATAATTAAATAATGAAAAAATTATTAATCGGGGGCGAAGCAAGATAAAAAGTCTAAAAGAATTAAAATAAATTCTCTAAAATACTAAGGAGAATAATTCTCTAATTACAGCCTAATCTTAAACAAAATAAAAAACAATGTAATTGTTTTCAAACAAATAAGGAAAAGATTTTAGTTGAATAAGATGGTGATTAGGTCACTTGGGCGGCAAGACAAAGGCGTGGGCAACATACATGGATATGGGGGACAAGTTGGCGCACAGTGTTTGGAAGATTATCGCCTGCTACTACGCACAACAAAATAGTTAACTACGAACATTTTCCCCATCGATAGTTATTAAGCGAATCCTAGTAAACTACGCAACAAGGAATAAAAAACACAGAAACGACACAAAATAGTTATACTAGTTCACCTAACCACGGGCTACATCCAATCTTCCGCTACACGTGAGTTCTACTATGATTATGGGATAAATACAATGGGACTTACAAAACGCTCTACAAAGATCTCTTTAAATGCCACAACAATGACCACCTAGCTTCTAAGTACTACAACAATAGATACTTTGGAATATAGAATGAAAAAAATCACAGGAATCACTAGAATAGACTGCCGACGACCCTCTACAGACCAAGTTCTCCTTTTCTTCTCTTCTCTTCCAAGTATTACCACCACCTTTTTGTTTTTCTTCTACCTCTCTTTTAATCTCACGACAAAGCTCATATATATATGTACGAAAAAAAAGGCAAACTTAATGAAGAAGGAAAAACTAGAGTTGGGTCTTATATGTTTGCTTAGCCCAACAATCATGCTACATTATTTTGGGTTTTGACTCCACTAATTTCTCAACAATCTCCCACTTGGAGACAAAACACCTATTCTGTCTCCCATTGCAACAACAGTGTCCCTCATGACTCAATTCTGATTGCACCAACAACTTCTAACTGATCAAGATCCTCTTGGCACCAACCAAAGCTCAACTCCCACTACATCGACAACTTCTACTCCCTTCTTGACACCAACTAAGATTTCATCTGTGATTACCCTGAGACTGAACAATCCTACGTGATCTTGTATCCTAGACATAAGAGACGAAACCACATGCTCCCACTCGAACTAAGTGGTCTTGATGCTTCCTTCTTCGATCGCGCCCAACAACTCCTAAAGGAATACTTATTCACTAATGTCTTGGCTAACCCAACCAAGTCTGTTGTCAAGATAAAGATCTCACCCTTGACCTGAGCGCCAACTGTATTCATTCTCCTCATTGCACTCTTTCGCCTATGCGACTTCATCAGCTCACTAATCCATTTGACAACTGAGCTATAATTTTACAGTCTACTAAACAACTCACTGAGCTATTATTCTTTTTCTTTCCTCTCTTTCCTAGCTGTTGACCTAAACTGATGGTAGATTCTCCTAATTCTTCTTTACTGTCATTGCTACTGGTTTTATCATGTTTTCTTCTAAACCATCTGCAGCTCTATACATAATCTGTCTCTTTGATCCTTTAGCAATGCAAACCTCGACGCATATACTGAATCTTCTCTGTGGACCACAACCACTACCTCGGATCCCCTCATGAGTTTCCACATGTTCTCTAAAAACTCACTTATAGCCTTTATCATCCAACTTCCTTGCAGATATTAAATTCATCCTAAAATTAGGTATGTACCTAACATCATGCAGAACTAGCTCGGTCCCATTGTCAGTCTTTAGACAAACATCCCCAATCCCTCTGATCTTGGAGAGCTTCCCATTTCCCTTCCTCACCGCACCATGATCGCCTATAGTGAGGGATGTGAACCAACTCTTGTTTGAAGATACATGAACCGATGCTGCACTATCCATTCTGAGGATTGGTCTACAAGTGTCGTATATCTCTCAATGCTTGCCAATGACATATCATCTGACAAAACGTTTGTCTGTTTTTCTTTTCGATCCTACAGTGTTTCTTGAAGTGGCCCTTTTTATGGCAGTAAAAACATTTCACAGTGCTGCTCCCACTCTTCTAGCTATGCCTCTTGCCTTTGCTCTAAACTACCAAAGCCGATTCCATAAAATTCTCTAAACCTGAGTCGAATGTAGAATTATTTCCACTCCTTTTCCTGCGAATCTCCTCCGCAATCGCAGCATCACAGATCTCATAAAATTTTAAGCTCTTGTCTCCTAACAAATTCGACAATGTCGTCTTCATCATTTCCCAACTATTCGACACAAAAGTCAGCAAGGTTATAGCATTCACCTCAGCACTAAACGTGATCTTCACCGACGCCAACTTTCTTAAAAGAAAAAAACCCAAAAAGTTTCATTCCAGTTTCCATTGGTGGTAAGGATGTAGGGCAAACACTTTGTGATTTAGGATCAAGTATCAATCTCATGCCCTTATCTATCTATAAGAAGTTAATTAGGGATAGGTGAAGCAAGACCTATCACTTTGACTTTACAGCTTGTAGATAGATCCATCACATACCTATAAGGGAAGATTGAAAATATGCTAGTTCAAGTGGATAAGTTCATATTCCCCGCGGATTTCATCATATTAGACTATGAAGTTGACAATGTAATTCCAATTATTTTGGGAATACCATTTTTGGCAACAGAAAAAGCATTGATGGATGTACAAAAAGGTGAGCTAACAATGCGGGTGCATGACCAAGAGGTAACATTTTCTGTTTTCGATGCAATGAAGTACCCTGCCGAGAAGAGTGTTGTGCTATACGTATCTTAGGTGATATGCTGTCGAACGAGCTTCAGAAGAAGGATTTGCTGAAGCAACTGACTGAGGCCAACTTGGAACAATATGATTTTGAGGAAGAAAATTGTGATGAAGTAATATACTTGAGAAGTGACAAGGAGAAAGAAATGAAGTCGTTTTGGAGCTTGAAAGAAGAAAGTTCAAGGCCATGAAACCATCAAAGAAGAAAGCACCTAAGCAAGAGTTTAAGATACTGCCAAAATAATCCTATCTCTGTGGAGTAGCTCAAGCCAAGAGGATTCTTTTGATGTTAATGAGAGCTTGCAAGAAGAAAAAGAAGAAGAATGAAAAAGAATAATAAGAAGAATGAAAAAGAATGATAATAGGGGAAGTATTTTAATTTCCAAATCAATTTCACCCTTCTAACAGGTTGCAATGTTTGAGGTTTTGTGTTGTTGTTTTTATTTGTTATTTAATTAGGTAGTTAGATAAGTTTAAGTTTATTAGTAATTTTCGTAATTTTTTTTTTTGTTTCAGGAAAGAATTAAAAACGGGTTGTGGAATCTTGAATTCTGTAATAAGTAAGTAGGAAGTATGCTCGAGCAATCACATGTTGAAGCATCGTTTTCAAACCAGGGAGACCTAAAGAAAATGTTTGACAAGGGGAGTTAATTTCTCCTCATGCTATTTAAGCTTTCATTGTCTTTCAATTTTGTTTCCTGCTTTTAATTCTATGCAGTAATTTTCTGCATGCTAGTTTTTTGTGGTTTAGCTGCCCTTACTATGAAATGAAATGAAAAGTGTAGTTGTGAATCCCTTGTCCTAAATGAAAAAATTTCTTGCATGCTGGAGAGTCTCAAACTTTTATTGATGATGACTGGTCTGATGTGAGTTTCTGAATTTATGCTTGTGTTGGATTGTTGATTGCAAATAACGAAAATTCTTGCTCAATTTCTAAGGTGTTTTTGAGGTAGCATAGGGCTAGCATTAATCTCTTAGTATCCCTTAAGAGTGACAAATACTTCTTTAGCAAATTTCAAAGGTTGTCTATCATTTGCTTATACCAAAGTTATTGTCTTTAGCAATTTTTGTTCAAACGCTAGACCACCCTTTTGTGCCCTTTAGCCCATAGTCTTCTTTATACATACATATCTCGTATGACTGCATTCGCAATTTCTACCGCAACAGAATTCAAAATATCTTTTTGAATATTAGGTACAACCAATTTCAAATTGTCTAGAGCATTTTTCAAAGTAACAACTTCAATATCTTTGTTGTGGTTGCATAGTAATCGTAAAAGTTAAAAAAAAATTACCTTCATTTTTGAATAATTTGTCTTATCATGCCTACAAAATGGAAGCCCTTGTCGTAATAAAAACTTAATACAATCAAATTGATGCAACTCGTGTTTGATTTGATATCCTATTAAAAACGTCTCAATATGTTACTTTTGTTTCAAAAGAGCCTCACAATTAACCCAAGATTCATTATGGTGCTTGATTTGATATCCTATTAAAAACGTCTCAACATGTTGCTTTTGTTCAAAAGAGCCTCACAATTAACCCAAGATTCATTATGGTGCTTGATTTGACCTAAAACTCATTTTCAAAATATTAATGAAGATTTTTCTTTTCTTCATGAGTGAAAATTGAACCATATCAAAAGAATATTTGAGAATTCAAAAACTTATTTAATCGTTAAGAGGTAAAGTATAAAACTATATATTCGTGTTATCTTCAATTTTTAATTTTTTCAGATTATTTTAATATTTTTATGTAATTACTTTTAAGTTATATATTCATATCTTCATGTTTTAATATTTAGTTAATATTCTTTTCAAGTTTAATTTAATATTTATTTAATTAATTTAATATTTATTTAATGTTCTTTTCAAGTTTTAAAATATATTCATGTTATATTTCAGTATTAGTTTTCTTATTTATCTTAATATGACTGTTTGATGGGTGATGTTTTTATTTATTTTGTTTGATTGGTGATGTTTTTATTTATTTTTCTTGGTTGGTCGTGTGATTCTTTATCCCACATTATTTCATTGATTTCTTGGTAATATACCATATTCAATTTCTTTCTCAAATTTCAATTCTTTAATTTCTCTTATTTGAGATTCCTTCTTCCTTATTATATAATATACCCGAGATAAAATGAACGTCAGTACAAGTAAATTATTTACTATTTTGGTTTAATTTATTTTTTTCGTCATGCACTTCAATTTTTGTATTGTGTCTATTTTATTTTATTTTTTTTAATATCAAAACATTATTTATTAACTACAAAAGGTAATCTTAATATACTTAATTATACCATTAATTTTTTAAATTTTATAATAGTTTTGTTTCCATATTTATATTAGTATCTTAGTTTTGTAACAAAGTTGTTAATAATTGCACCAGTAGAAATATATTGTATTTTCAAATTATTTTTATATTTAAAAGGTGTAGTACCATTTATATTTATCATTTTTAAAATAGAAAAAAGATATTTGATTTTTCAATTTTAGATTAAGAGTAATAAATGTGTAATTTTATTTATTCCAATTATTTAATATTTAATTATAATTTTGACTATCTAACAAATTATTTTACTATTTTAATTTTTAGTTACATAATTTGATTTGATTTATTATATCTTAATTAACAATATATTTGCTTATCTTTAAATTAATAAAAAATCGATAAGCACATTAATTATTTCAAATCTATATTATATTCAACTTTTTTATACATATTATTTTATTACCTTGTTTTTTTTTAATACTGTATTTTTCTAATTGAAAATGTCAACGAATAATTATATATTTTATTTGAAAAACTAAATATTAGTACCATTTAAAAATTGTGTTTAGTTGTTATTCTATATGTTAAATTGTTAGAGACATTATATTAAAATATTTAAAACCACGTGCATTGTCAACGTGATGTTAACTAGTATATATAAAAAGTGTGCATTATTAAGAATCAAACCAAGGACCCCAGTGATGAGGAGGACAACTTGTATTCAAGATTTGCCACCAGACTATTGCAAGTATTTATATATTGGACTCGGAATAATATACTTAATCTTTCCAGGAGGGCACGTGCCCCCTTGGCCCCAACGTTCATTTGCCTTGTTTCTAACCTTGTATATAGAGTTGAGACACTTATTGAGTGTAAGCCTTCCATTAATGTTGTTTTTTGGTGGAAAATTTAAAATTTGAAATATAAAATTTTATTAGATAGAAGTGTTGGTGATTCATGAAATAGAACAAGTAAGTTAATACACAAAAGATGAGTCGGAGGATATGGTGAAATTGAGCTATTAGATATTTGAGGATAGGTTTGGAAATTTTGTAATTAAATTTGAAAACAAAAGTAGTGAAGTTAGGTCAAAATAAAAAACAAATAAATAATTCAAAAGTAAACTTTAGCACGAATAAAAAATACGATGGTCGTTCTACGAGATATTTACTAACTGACTCAGATCATAAGTCTTAGATTCCTATTGATGAGTCAATATTATTGTTGCAAAAATAACCTCGGCGGGACGGTGGAATTGTTAGGGGTGTAAACGGCTCGGGCGGCTTGATTTAGTGGCAGAACTGGAATCGGACTGAAAAAAATAACTAAGAAATCAACATAACTGAGTCGACCGAACATATACGCTATCCTATTGATGAGTCAATACTATTGTTGCAAAAATAACCTCGGCGGGACTGTGGCATTGTTAGGGGTGTAAACGGCTCAGGCGGCTCGATTTAATGGCAGAACCGGAACCGGACTGACAAAAATAACTAAGAAATCAACATAACTGAGTCGACCGAACATATACGCTAAAACAGCGCCGAATCAACAACCGATGGCTTCTTCAGTTCGGCATTGCAGGTAAACTGCATGTGAGCACGCAGGCCTTGCGTACGAGTTCGGGTCGGGTGGTGGGGCGTAGTCAGTAAAAGTGTTGTTAGTGTAGGCTATGACGCTGTGTAGCAATTCTGTGGGCCTGCGGATATGGGCCATCTGGCTACATATGCCTCTTGCTCTGGATTAAACTTTTGTTTTGTTCTCTCCAATCAACTACGGTAATAAGTTGCGTCATAGGTGTCTAGTGTTTAGGTGAGAGAGTATTATTGTTATCGATTATTTTCCTTTACCCTTTTTTAAGTGAAAAAAAAAATCATTTCTTTTGTTATAAAATAATAATAAATTTAATCAAAATTAATTGAATTATAATCATAAAAAATTTAATCACTTCACTATCACTTGTTGATTTTCTTAAAATAAAAAATAAATATTATACTTTCATCTTTCAATATCATCAATAGTCAATTACTCAATTTTTCAATCAAACACAAAATATATTGTTGACAAAAATACAATGAAAGTAAACAACTACGAAAAGTATCAAGACTCATTAAGAATAACAAATTGCACCAAGTCCAAAATAATAATAGTAAAATTGTAAAAGTAAACTTCATGAAGAATCATCCATCCCTTTCTTCTTGTCCATGTAGCCTGCTTCCTCTATGCATTTTTCAAAACCTAAACGAATAAAAAAGAAGTTTGAGTTAATTTCTAAATACTTGAAAACATAAGTCATAAAATATGTAATGCCTCGAGTTTTCAGGTTATTTTCATTTTAAAATTTAAATCGAGCCTTTGGATTTTTTTCTCAAGAGGTTAATTTAAATTATTGGATTTTCTAATTTTGGAGTTCTAGTTTTAGGTAAATTAGAATTTAAAGTTTAAATCCCAGTATTAAGATAAATTAAGTTTTCAAATTTTGGAAGAGAGATTTTTCAAGTTTCGAAAATTTAATTCCCTTCTGAATTTAGGATATTGGGTTTTAAATTTAGTAAATCTCTCAATTAAATTTCCCAAACCTTTTTAAAGAGAGTTTAAGGATTAGGAAAAGATAATCCTATATATTGGGTCATAAAACCTTTCTGACATCATATTTAGTTGTGGTAAAAAAAAAAAAAAAACAAAACAGAGATAAGGAAAAAGGAAAACAAACCTAGGGTTTCATCTTTTTCTCTTCTACCACCCTTAAGCCGCCACGCCCCCCTAGGATTTTCTTCTCCGGCGACCGCACCTCACGACGGCAACTGTAGCGGCAGCGTCTCCTCGAACTAGCAGTGGCGACAGCAGACCCGCGCGACCAGCAGCGGCGCGACCCTTCGGCGACCCAACTCTCCATCGGCTGCACGTTCTGTTCTGCACCGATGAAGCTACACGAAGCAGCGGCAGTGTTCGAGTTGTGTCAGTAGCGGCAGCGTTCGACTAGTGTCAGTAGTGGCAGCGTTTGAGTTGTGTCAGTAGCGGCAGCATTCCGGCGTCGTTTTGCTCAGCAGCAGCGCCCCACGGTGGCTCGAGCCCAGACCCACCGCGGCCGGCCGTGTCCCCAACTGGTAGCGGCGAATTTCAGCACTGAGGCGGTGACTCCGGTGGTTATTTAGCGGCGGCATTACCCTCTCTACGTGCAGCAAACCCCAAGGACCTTAAACCCAACAGCAGCGGCGACGCTCCCACAGTTAGCATGTGGACAGTAGCAGATTTGTGGTGTTTCCTTCATTCCGGCGATACTCAGCACTTACCCACACCCAAACAAAACTGAGTTGCCCATTGCTTTTTGACATCGGAACAGCAAGCTTAAGGCCTTTTGAACTCGGATTTGGGTGTCCGAACCCCCTTGACATCGACTCACTCCTAACCCAAGGGGTTTTAGTGTGAGTTAGTAGGTAACAACTCACTTATAATGGATTTTGATTTAATTAAAGTGGTTTTAGTTAGTTTCTAACTTAAGTTTGGTTGCCTTTGGTTTAGGGAGTCCTTCGGCGAGCTTAGTAACGTGTTAGGGCACTTGTTGTAAGTAGTTCTTACTTATGAGGATGTTTGTTGTTTGAATATGCATGAATTGCTTGACGTGTTTTATGCGTTTTGTTATATTTAGCAATGCTTATTGAATATTGATGCGGGATGTTTTTCTACGAATGTTGGATATTAAGTGCTCTGGATGAACTGTGCTAGCCTCTAATTGTTTAAAATTTGTTTGACTATGCTCTGTTATGACTAAACTCACTGTGTAGCTGCTGTTAAGAATTATTATGTTGAGATAACTTCTTGGCATTATTGACTCACTTTTGGCGAGTTGGATGTATTTCCGGATTATTGATAGTCGTATTACTGTAATGTCGTGTCCATAAAGCATACTGAGTTGTTGTGAAAATTGATATGTTGTGAATGCATGATTGGCATATTGTTTCGTTGTTAGAATGTTATTTATATTGTGGAAGCATGTTGAATTGTATTTATGAGCTGAATGAAGCATCTGATGGGATGTGAATCCCGGAGCGGAAGCGGATCATCGTTCATGACTTTTTGAGAAACAAAATCAAACAAGTGCAAAAATGAAAACACAAGGGAAAAATGTTATTACCTTTGAAGAACTCTTCTTCAAGTTAATTTCCACCCGAACACCACCACCAAATCTTCCGTGCTATCCTCTTGGGTCTCGAGAACACGCTTGTGGGAGCGTTTGTTTGGAACGAGAGGGAGACTTGTAAGAGATTGAGATTGAGAGAAATGTTTGGGAGTCATGTGTTACTCACTTCTCTGTTTTGCAAAACTGCAAAACCAAATAACAAAAACAGTGACATGCGGAGTTACCCCACGTCACTTGCGGGGAGTAAAATATTAATTATATATTTAATTTATATATTAATATTATTAATTAATAATAATAATTAATATATACATCAATATATATATAATTAATCATATTAATTAATAAATAATAATTAATTATCAATCTAATTAATAATTAATTAGTATATATATACATATATATAAATCAAATAAATATTAACATTTAATTATTTATTAGAAAAACAGAATCATATTCTATAGCATTTCTCTCGTATAACTTATAGTCGTAATGTACATCTTATGCACATTATTTTTTAACCTATAGTTTTAATATGAATCATATTCATATTAATTTTATTTGAATCTCATTCAAATAATTTCTCACATAATATACAGTTTCAATTAGCATTAATTATATATTATAATGTATCAATATACATATAATCCCTTGAGCAATTTGAACATTTCAAAATTTTCCAAAAAAACTTTATCCTCGTTTTACCTGTTATGAGCTAGCAAGGGGACCTAATGGACCAACAGATCAGAAGCTCCAACGATACGAGACTAATCGATCAAACTCATTAACCGAGTTAATCAACATTCATTAACTGCGGGTCACTCCACTAAAGACCTGTAGCTGCACTCTTCTCACTGCAGAATGTTTTTGTGTCCATGAATATACGACCATTAATGACAAGTCAATCTTTCACGAGTGCTCGTAACTCAAGCTGGGTCAAATTACCGTTTTACCCCTGAATTACATCTTACTCCTTAAATACCATTGCTCCTCTAATGAACAACCCAGTTATGGTCTGACCAGTAACCGGAAGTCCTTTTTGGGCCAGTGAGAGGGTGGGGACCCTTGTTCAAGTCCCAGAGTCAGCATTTAAGAGAACACTCATCTACTCCCTAAAGTCGGGGAAGAGTGAATTCCATCTTGTGAAGTTATGTTCCCAACTCCCCACTTGGTCTCGTCCCCAAAATGGTAGGAATATTGAGTCGGCGACTCGGGCCACTCTCACCCATATGGATCAAAGGACGAGCCCTCACAGGTAGGAGTCCATAACTCACTCAGGATTGAGAATGAGTTGTCTGGTCATCCTATGAAACAGCAATCTGTTAGTCAACAACATTACATCTAAAGATTGACTATTTTGCAGTCCGATCTTATACAAACTCATTGTATAGGATACCCTCACTCGCATGTCTCTACACGAACGACCTGGATCGAGTCGTCTGTAACATTTACAAAGTGGGTCGTATCCATAGTGTTTCCAAGATAAGGTACTCAACCTTATCCATATACTATAGACCCATTAGGTTATTCACGGGACATTATCCACTCGTATATCAGGGGTATATAAAATATATACCTAGTATATCAGGGGTATATCAAATATATACCCAATATATATACTATCCCGGTTACATGATAATAACCTTGGATGTTTAGTTTATTGGATTTTTGACAATGAAATGCTATGAATTCAACAACAAATTTATTTAATAAAACTTTATTGAATATACATTTGTTTTTACATAAATACAAACTACGAGTTTAGGGCAACACACCCAACAAACTCTCACTTGAACTAAACTTGAGTGAGGTGTACATTATCATAAAGCAAAGGGAAAATACAATAAACTAGGGTATACACTATACCCATTTCATTTCTCCCACTTGCCCTAGACTAATTGTACAAAGCTCGTAAACCTAGACTTTCTAGATGACCCTCAAACACTTTAGCCGTGAGTGCCTTTGTAAAAGGATTAGCAATGTTGTGCTCCTAAGCGATCTTTTTGACGATCACATCTCCTCGTTGCACTATCTCTCGTATAAGGTGGCACTTCCTGTAGATGTGTTTGCCTCTCTTGTGGCTGTGAGGTTCTTTAGAATTTGCCACAGCACCACTGTTATCACAATAAAGTGTGATGAGCAAGTTCATGTTTGGAACGACTTCCAAATCTGTTAAGAACTTTTTAAGCCAAACCGTCTGTTTTGCTGCTTCACAAGTTGCAACATACTCAGCCTCCATGGTGGAGTCTGCGATGCATCCTTGTTTGATGCTTCGCCAAACTACCGCTCCTCTATTAAGAGTGAATACTGACCCGTCATAGATTTCCTTGAATCCTTGTCTGTTTGGAAGTCAGAGTCAATGTATCCTGTAACGATAAAATCCTTAGAGCCATACACGAGCTTGTAGTCCCTCGTTCTCATAAGATACTTGAGGATTCCCTTAACAGCAGTCCAATGATCATATCCTGGGTTGGATTGATACCTACTGACCATCCCTACCGCATAGCAAATGTCAGACCTAGTGCACAACATAGCGTACATCAGACTGCCCACTGCTGCAGCATAGGGTATACGTCTCATATCCTCAACTTCTTGAGGTGTCTTAGGACATTGTTCCTTGACAGATGAATTCCATGCCTAAAGGGCAATAAGCTTTTCTTGGAATTTTGCATCGAATATCGAACAAGCATCTTTTCAATATAAGTTGCTTGAGACAGGGCTAACGTTTTGTTCTTGTGATCCCTTAGAATTTGGATTCTAAGAACATACTGAGCTTCCCAATGAGTAGGATATCATCTACATACAACACTAAGAAGTGTATAGTGATGTTGACGATCTTCTTGTATACACAAGGCTCATCAACGTTTTGGTCAAAACCATAAGATTTGATCGCAGTATCCAACCTTATGTTCCAAGATCGAGATGCTTGTTTCAGTCCATATATTAACCGTTTAAGCTTGCAAACCTTTTGCTCTTGACCTTGTGCTGTGAACCCTTCGGGTTGAGAGATATAAATACTTTCTTCAAGATTGTCATTCAGAAAGGCAGTCTTGACGTCCATTTGCCATATCTCATAGTAATAATATGTGGCAATGGACAAAAGTATTCTGATGGACTTAAGCATAGCTACATGGGAGAAGGTTTCTTCATAGCCCACCCATTCCCTTTGTTGTAGCATTTTGCCATAAGTCTCGCCTTATAGGTCTGTACCTTTCCTTTGACGTCTCATTTTCACTTATAGATCCATTTGCACCCTATGGGTGTTACATCGTCAGGTTGATCTACAAGTTCCCTAACGGAATTGGAGTACATCGACTTCATTTCCAGGTCCATGTCGTTGACCCATTTGTCCTTGTCAGTATCTTCCATTGCCTTTTTGTAGGTCAATGGATCCTCGACGCTGTCATCAAGTATGACAACTTGGGTTTCCGTTAAACCCACAAAACGGTCAGGTTGTGACACAATCCTCCCACTACGTCGAGGCACCCTCATTCTTAAGGTGGATGTGACTGACGTGATGTACTGGCTTTATCAACAACTCTTTTTGTAGTGCTAGTTTGATCAACAACTCTTGTTGACGTGTTTGTAGCCTCTTCGAAAATCTCGTTAATCACCATCTTACTCCATGGTTTATGATCTCGAACGTGGTCTTCTTCCAAGAAAGTGGCATTTGTCGATACAACCACTATGTTTTCTTGATGATCGAAGAAGAGACCACATCTCGTCTCTTTAGGGTAACCTACGAATAGGCATACTTTTGAACGAGGTTCCAGTTTCTTTAGGTTAGTCATGAGCACATGTGTCGGGCATCCCCAAATACAGGAGTGACGTAAACTAGCTTTATTACCCTTCCATAGCTCAAAGGGTGTTTTAGAAACACTATTTGATGGAACTACGTTCAAAATGTAAACCGTAGTCTCCACTGCATGACCCCAAAACGAGTTAGGTAACTAAGCATAGCTCATCATTGATCGAACCATGTCCAACAGGGTTCTGTTTCTCCTTTCTGATACACTGTTTTGTTGAGGTGTACCAGGGTCTGAGAGTTGGGACGTGTTTCCATGTTCTATCATATTGTCCTGAAATCTCAAGTCCATATACTCTCCACCCCGATCGGATTGAAGTGTTTTAATGATTTTACCTAATTTATTTTCAACTTCAGTCTTGTGCTCCTTGAACTTTTCAAGGGCTTCAGACTTATGTTGCATTAGGTATAAATAATCATACCTTGAATAATCATCTATAAAAGAGATGCAGTATTCATACCCTCCTCGAGTTTTAACATTCATCGGACCACAAAGGTCTGAATGTATAAGTTCTAAGGGTTATTTGGCTCTATAACCTTTTTCAGTAAAAGATCTTTTATTCATCTTGCCTTCAAGACAAGACTCACATGGTGGTAAAGAATCGTCTTCTAACTCACTCAGAATGTCATTCTTAACCAACCTCCCAATCCTATTGAGATTAATTTGACCTAATCTTAAGTGCCAAAGATAGGTATTTTCTTTGTGAGAAACTTTTTGCCTTTTATTTAGAGTTTTAGCATTTTTAAACAACTCGGTATTTAAAACTGCTTTAGTTATGGTTGGTCTTAGCACATACAAGTTGTTTTCAAGCAAAGCAGAACAAATATTGACACCATTTCTTGAAATGAACGCTTCATTCAAATTAAAAGAAATGGAATATAAATGTTCTAACAAACAAGAAACTGAAATTACGTTCCTTTTAATTTTAGGAATTACATACACATTATCTAATAATATATATATATATTCTTGTTTGTAAACAACTTAAGCTCCCCTACCGCCAAAACTGAGACGACCTCTCCCGTTCCGACCTTGAGAGTCATCTTTCCAGCGTCAAACTACCTCCAAGAACTAATTCCCTGAAATGAAGAACAAACGTGATTAGTGGCTCCTGAATCCAGTATCTAGGCGGAGTCATCATTCTCCACTAAACATGTTTCCAAAACAAGTAAATCATATTTACCTTCGTTGGCTTTCTTCTTTTCGGCCGGGTACTTCTGGCAGTTGCGCTTCCAATGCCTGTCCAGGTTGCTGTGGAAACATTTTCCTTTGTCTGCAGCCTTGACCTTGCCTTTCTTGGCAACGGCAGCAACAGAGTCAGGTTTAAACCCCTTACCAGCAGCTTTCTTCTTCTTGAAAGTCTTACTTCCAGAAGAAGAGGGCGCAAACTTGGTTCTAGAGGACGAACCTCGGTGGAACCTCTTTGAGGTGGCAACATTTGCCTCCCCTTCTTGTCCCTTACTTTTCATAAGAGATTGGTAGGTCTGCAGCTCGTTTAAGAGCGTGGTAAGAGTGTATTACAGCTTATTCATAACCGCATTGCTGCGGAATGGCAGGAAACTCTTCGGAAGAGATTCCAGATTGAAGCTGACCTTACTCTGCTCGTCTATGACAGCTCCGTTCGACTCTGCCACGTTGAAGTGGACCATCAGGTTGAGAACATGTTGTCGCATTGAGGAGCCCTCCTTCATGCAGGAGTTGTAAATGAACTTAAAGGCTTCATGTCGAGCCTGTGAGGATGGTTGTCCAAACATGCTCTGCAGCGAGTCCATGATCTCCTTAGCATTGACCGTGTCCTTGTGCTTCTTAGCAAGCACATCAGATATGCTTACCAAGATGTAGACCTTAGCCTTGTCATTGACCTTGATCCATCTGTCATAGACGTTGCGCACAGCCACAGTGGCATTAGGCGTAGAAGCTTGAGGACAATCCTTTTGCAAGACGAACCTAAGATCATATATCACGAGTATATTGTTTAGATTCGATTTCTATTGTTTGTAATTCTCGCCGTTAAGTTTTTTCGTGGCTATTAGTGCAATAATAGAAGTAGACATGTTGAAAGTAAAAACAAACATATATTAGTTTCATGCATTAGCCTTTAAACCCAATCAAATTTTAGCAAAAGTAATTAAGCACCTTAACAAAATTGTTTTGCAACGACGCTTCAGTGATTTAGAGTAAGAGCCACCGTAGGGCAGACAGTTACTCCTTCACTGAATTGAGACGTTCTCAACTAAATTTTATACTAGAATAACTCTTATTCTTATAATCTTTAGTCATCGTTCATTTGCTCAGGGAATTGCTAACTAACTTAACAACTCCCCGTAAGTGTGCCTACATTTTCAAACCTCAGAGGTCCACCCCAATAATCCCGTCATAGGGAAGGAAAATATTGGAGTAAAACCTAAGAGACCCTTATCCATTTCTGACGATCTATATGGAAGGGCCGTTTTGTTGATGCATTCTTGTTGAGAAAGCTTTTTTTTTTCATTCTCTAACTCCGGATGAGTTTGAGGCCTCCGGCGCCTTTTTTTGAAGACTTTTTGTTGCGCCCCTATCTCTAAAGGGCGAGGGTGGCGGCCTTGATTGGGTGCCCCTCTAAGATCCCTTAGGGCTCGGGGGGCCTTTGCCTGGAGTTTGCTTTGGTTTTGATTCCATACAATGAACCCTCCGTAGGGATGGTCGCTCCAGGATGACACGCAGGTCATGTATGAAACCTCACGGTGCAAACCAATCGCTGAGACCGCATGATGTGTTGTCATACGTCCTTCTCCCACTTACTATGAATACTATCTCCATTCACCTCAATATTGAACCATGCAAACACCTTTCGTAGGGAGACCGCGCCCAGGGTGACACGAGGACAAGCATGAGACTCACAGTGTGACTATAAAGGAGAACGTGAGAGAGAGAGAAAAGTATGTTATATATACTTTGTATATCAAATATATACGCAGTACATTACATATTCTTTTTTGCTCCCACTTAGTATTCTAAAGCTAGGATATATTACTTTGATAAATTTTGGCTAAGTGAAATTAACTAAGTGAATTTTTAGTCGGCCCAATATAACTATTATATTGGTAGTTGTACATTAATGTTTTAGTTTATTAAATGATTTAATAAACTAAGGACATTATTGCATGAATATAAAATATTGACTAATTCAATCCCCAGTCGGTTCCCAGGTAGAGGTGTTCCCTTACGGTCAACTTAAATACCTTAACCTAGACAGAACCTTCCTTAGACAAGGTTCCCTTATAGGCAATATTTTATATTTAGTCTTTTATCATTTCATTTTAAACCTAGTTAAAACAAAATAAAAGACTATCCCTAATCATATTAGAAGATATAACCTAAGGTCTTATTAACTTTAAAGGTTTATTATAGATTTTAATTTCTATCTACCAAATTTTATAATTCTTATAAAATTTAAGAAATTAAGACTATAATCATGCATTGTAAGCATACATTAATATAACAATTATATTAACTAAAGTAATGTCATGTTCAATGCAACTTTATTTTCATCTAATTAATACAACACTTATATTAATCATGAAAATAAACATGTATTCATACATTATAACATTATAACTATATGATGCATGATCATACATACATACTATATATCAAACATAAATATTATGCATGTAACCTATAATCGGATTTTGAAACTATATGGCATACAATATGCAATATGCTTTTAATTAAAATACACATTCATAATGCATAAAATGATTAAATAGCAAAGTTGGATCGGTTTTTGGCACCCTAAGAAAGCAAAATAATACAAAAAATTAAGAAAACGACCGCAACCATCCTCGAACCGCGAACCGAAGCCACGGAAACACGTTGAAAAACACCCGGGACAGCACCTCGGCGCCTAAGGGCAGCGCCACGGCGCTGCTGCATCAAAAAAGCCGCAGCAGTAGCGCCGTGGCACTAAGACACGGTGCCATGGCGCTGTGTGCTGTCCCCGCAGCGCCATGGCATTGCTGCATAGCGCCATGACGTTATCTGCGCGTTCTGCTTCGTCTTCTTCGTTGTTTTCTGCAACTTCTCGCCAAATTCGACGCCACGAACAACTTTCGAGCGACCCGGACTTACAGACTCAATACAGAAACTCAATGCCCAAAACACCGGGCCCTTACATGATCAAATCAAGACTTAAATTGCAATCTACATGCCAAAAACCGGAAATCTTCCAACCTGCAAACCCATATTTCGAAAATATGAAAACACCCACCAAGAACACTGATTTTGCTCCCAAAAAATCAGAACATCAACCTGGCTCTGATACAAATTGAATGGATGTGAATCCCGGAGCGGAAACGGATCATCGTTCATGAATTTTTTAGAAACAAAATCAAATAAGTGCAAAGATGAAAATATAGGGGAAAGGTTGTTTCTTTACCTTTGAAGAACCGTTCTTCGAGTTAATCACCACCCGAACACCACCAAAAGAGTCTTCCGTGTTATTCTCTTAGGTCTCGAGATCCTGCTTGTGGGAGTGTTCAATTTTGGAACTAAGTTGCAAGGGAGATTGAGAGAGCACACTCATTGAGAGAGATGCAGGAGGACTTCATAAAAAAAAACAAGCAGAAGCTTAAGAAAAAAACAAGGTGATGTGGGATAATTACCCACATCACCACATCACCACTCCCCTACCTATTTGGGGGTAGAGGTAGTTTTATTTTTTGGTTTTTCCTTTTTTTATTTAATTTAATTAAATTGATATTAATATTAATAATAATTAATATATATATATATATAAATAATTAATTATTAATCTAATTAACAATTAATTAATATATATATATATAAATCAAATAAATAATTAACACTTAATTATTTATTACAAAAATAGAATCATGTTTTATAGCATTTCTCTCATATAACCTATAGTCATAATGTACATCTTATGCAAATTATTTTTAACTTATAGTTTTAATATGAATCCTATTCATATTAATTTTTATTTGAATCTTATTCAAATAATCTCTCATAATATATAGTTTCAATTAGAATTAACTATATATTATAATGTATCAATATACATATAATCCCAGCAATTTGAACATTTCAAAATTTTCCAAAGAATTGATCCTCGTTTTACCCGTTATGAGCTAGGAAAGGGACCTAATGGACCTACAAATCAGAAGTACCAACGATGCGAGATTAATCGGTCAAACTCATTGATCTAGTTAATCAACATTCGTTAGCTATGGGTCACTCCACTAAAGACCCACAATTGCACTCTTCTCACTACAGAATGTTTTCGTGTCCATGAATATACGACCATTAATGACAAGGTAATCCTTCACGAGTGCAAGTAACTCAAGTTGGGTCAAATTACCGTTTTACCCCTGAGTTACATCTTATTCCTTAAATGTCATTGCTTCTCTAATGAACAACCCGGCTATGGTCCGACCAGTAACCGGAAGTTTCTATCTGGCTAATGAGAGGGTGGGGCCCCTTGTTCAAGTCCCGGAATTAGCATTTAAGAGAACACTCATCTACTCCCTAAAGTCAGGGAGGAATGAATTTCATCTTGTGAAGTTATGTTCCTAGTTTCCCACTCGGTCTCGTCCCTAAAATGGTAGGAATATTGAGTCGGCGACTCAGGCCACTCTCACCCATACAGATCAAAGGACGAGTCCTTACAGGCAGGAGTCTATAACTCACTCAGGAGTGAGAATGAGTTGTCTGGTCATCCTATGAAACAACGATCTGTTAGTCAACGACGTTACATCTAAAGATTGACTATTTCTCGGTCCAGTCTTATACAAACTCATGATACTCCTACTTGCATGTCTCCACACGAACGACCTTTATCTAGTCGTCTGTAACATTTACAAAATGGTCTGTATCCATAATGTTGCCAGGATAAGGTACCCAGCCTTATCCATATACTATAGACTGTTTAGGTTATTCACAAGACACTATCCACTCGTATATCACGGGTATATCAAATATATACCTAGTATATCAGGGGTATATCAAATATATACCCAATATATATACTATCCCGGTTACATGATAATAACCTTGGATTTTAGTTTATTGGATTTTGGACAATGCAATGTTATGAATTCAACAACAAATTTATTGAATAAAACTTTATTGAATATACATTTGATTTTACATAAATACAAACTACGAGTTTAGGGAAACACACCCAACAAACTCCCACTTGAACTAAACTCGAGTGGGGTGTAGATTATCATAAAGCAAAGGGAAAATACAATAAACTAGGGCATACACTATACCCATTACATTAATAAAGTTTCGTTTATGGAAATGTTGAGCAAAATGTAGTTATTTTATTTTGTTGATGTTCAGCTGAAATAAGAGGTTTTAAAAATGTGCCCCAATTGAGTTTTGTGAAATTTTGGGCGTTACAAAATATATGTAATTTTGCAATGAAGTTGCAAACCTTCTTCAACGAGAGATACTTCCTCCAAATATGATCCAAGGTCAACACTAATATCCTTAGAACGTAGCCAATTTTGTGCACAAATAAGTGCCTCAACTGTAGCTGGAGCCAATGTGGAGCAAAAAGGATCAATTAGTCTCCCATTAGTACTGAATGCAGACTCAGATGCAACAATAGACACTTGAATTGGTAAAACATCTCGTGCAACCTTGCTAAGAACCCTATATTTAGAAGAGTTTACTTTCCACCAATCTAAGGTATTAAAATTCTCATCATCTTGTGTACTATGCTTTGACAATAACTTTCTACCTCTAAATCCACATCCACATTATTTTTATAATTTACCGTACTAGTGACTTGAAAGCAAAAAGGATTTACAATACTATCACCGGTAGAAGCAGCAGTAAATTGTCTCATCGAACTTTTTCAATTTGAAGCAACATTCTTAGGCATAGACAAATTATGCTCATTAAATAATTGTCTCAAAATATATTTCACTTTCTTTCCCATTTCCTTTGCAACATTATCCTCAAATAGTTGATTGAAATAAAACATAAGAAAGTCCATCTTATAATGAGGGTCAAGAACAAATGCAACATATAATAAGTAATTCGCCTTTTTCACTATAGTAATTCGCCTTTTTCACTACTCCCCTAATACTTATCAGATTTCAACTACATTTTGTTCGCTACGGCAGTAAGAATGAAATTACTACTATCACAATAATAGTTTCTTATACAATTTTGGATAGTATGAATATCATGGAAGACCTATTGGAAGTACTATAAAGAGAACCAGAAATTCTAAGGGTCACTTCATAAAATACTGACAAAAATTTAGTAAATGTACAATCAATCTCTTAATCAGTACTTTTTGGATTCTAATCATCTTTCATACTAAAATAGGCTATGTCATGGTCTTCTAATCGTTCAAATGCCTTCTCATCCAATTCCTTTTTGTATGACATGCATATATAGTATCACAATAATTATACTTGACTTGTGGTTTATCTTTAGTATAATAAGGCAATTTAGTAAAGTGATCCCATACCATTGAAGTCCTTTTCCTCCTTTTTTTGGGTCCGACTAGTGGTGGTGGTGGCATCTCATGAATTTCATCCATATCGTTATTCTCATCCTCACGACCATGTTCACTTTCTTCATTACACATTGAATTGTACATGATATCACCTATGACAATAAACAATTATGGAGAAAAGTATCAAGTAAGTTTCAATTTTTTAAAGTTTCAATCCAACAAAGTTCAAAAGTTTAAAATTTAAATAGTTAGCATTCACTAATATTACTTTTCTTTCTTCCTTTTTTTTTAAACAATATAGAGCAAATAAAAAGAATCAAACTAAAAATAAAAAAAAAATTGGCAAAAATTAAAACACAAAAATTAAAAAATTAAACAAAGACCATTATTTACTCAATACTCAATGTTCAATTAATCAACACTAACATATAACCACCCTGATCGACAGAAAGCCAGAAATAAGGATGCAAAATAAAAAATTGGTTTGGTTTGTGTTTGGCGATGGAAATTGGAATGGAATGGAACCAAAATAAAACAATTGGGTTTGTGATGGTAACCTTGGCTTAATTGCAGAAAGCCAGAAATTAGGATGTAGAGTGAGAGAATGACAATGATCATCGGCGCTGATTACAAAATACGAAAGGAAATCGAAATTGTTCGCGGCGACGGTGAGCTCGGTGCAGCGGTGTGAAACCCAGGCAGTGTTCGCGGCGTTTCAACTTCGACAGATTCCGGGTATTACCGGCGGTTTCTTCGATTTCGACTGCGTGAAGCGCGTCTCCAGCGGCCGGCCAGCAGCAGGAAGCTTTGGTGGTGGCTGTTGTTCGAGATTGGGCGCGATTTTCTTGTCGAAAGTAGCGTTCAGGCACTTTTGGCATAAACCCACATCTGATCTAACCCGTTACGCGTAACCCACCCCTCGTTTAAGCCGTTTCAACGTTTTCGGCAAAGACCCAATTGATTTTGGTTGCTTTCGACTCGAGAACTAGGAGCGTTAGGCGTGGGTAAGTAGACAAGGGCGTGTGCGTGCGTTAATGTATATTAGTTGGTTTCTATTGTGCTGTTTTGTGATGTTTAATATTGATTTTGATACGCTATTGTGCTAGGTAACTCTCGTTTATATTAATCTGTATGCTCGGTGTAGTGTTGAATATTCGTCGGTGATAATGGTGGAATTTTGTATTGTTAAGCTGTTGAGAATTGTTGTGGAATGATGTGTGTTTACAAAGGATGCTCGTTAAAATGGAGTTATTGCGATTATGCTTTCTTATGATGTGAGCGTGCTAGTACAGTTTATATAAATGTTTCTTTATCATGTGAGCGTGCTGGTTGAGTATATATAAACGTTTCTTTATTATGCGAGCGTGCTGGTCCGAGTCATATTATTTTCTTACGAGATGTGGGTGTAATAGAAGCATGTTTTCGGACCCTGTTCGCAGGATAGAGGTTGTTGTGGAGTTGGTTATGATAAGGAACGTTGGATTCTTGTGGAAAGTGAATGGGTGAGTGTCAGGGCCTTGGGTATAAATGGTCGGGGGCTGATACGTCACTAATTGGGTATCGAGGCCTCGGGTAAAAATGGTCGAGGGTCGATACGCCAATATTGGATAAAGATGAGTGTCGAGGCCTCGGGTATAAATGGTTAGGGGTCGATGCGAGGAGTTTTTTGAAAGGAAAACTATTGGGGCCTTGGGTAAAAATGGTCAAGGGCCAATAGATTGTAAAGTCATCGAGGCCTTGGGTAAAAATGGTCGAGGGTCGAAGCAGCAGTGTCGGGGCTCTAGGTTGGTTAGAGGCCGACACTACTCGAAAGAGTTAGCCTTGGAAAGCTAGGATAGCAGTGATGAGCATAGAGGTGCTTGAGATGTTAGGAAGCCTCGAGGTTGGTAGTTGAATCGTACATGGTTGTGGTTATCGCCGGATCTTATAGAGCGTGTCTATGTTTGATCGTATAATGTGATGAAGAGCATGACTATGAATGTTTCATGATTTTTTAGCATGATGTTTGTGTGTAGTTGGTGAGGGCTACTTACGGAGTATATATTTATATACTCACCCCCCCTCTGCAATTATTGTTTCAGGCGGAGATTTTGTTGAAGACCATGGCGATGACGTGGATGAGACATGATGAGAGAGGACCATAGGCTGCGTAATTATTTTAGTTTCTTCCATTCATTGAGTTTGCTTAGTTGGAATAATGGAATTGCTTTATGGAGTTGTCCACGGATGACGATTGATTGATAATCTATAGGATTGATTTTTGGTGTGTTTGAGACCGAAATTAATTGAGCTCGAACACGATTTAGATCGGTGTGCTCAGGACGAGCTATAGCAAATAATCCCGCACCTCCCTTGAACAGTTCTTAAGACCTGTAAAACAAAGTTAGCACTCCGACGAGCAAGTTAGTTCTAGTCCGAGCTAACTTACCGAGTCTACTTAAGATTGCGTACCTTGCATTTAAGGCAAGGGTTTCTATTTATAGAAACCGGGCCCGACAGGGATTCTGACACACCCTAAAATCGCGACGTGTTGTCGGGTACGGAAGAGACATTGTTACGGACTCCATCTCACCTTGGCTCGACACTATAGGTCCTACCCTATCCTCCGACCTGAGTACTTCGGAGTCAATTTCCATGTTTCGTCTGCGCGTTCATCTAATCCACCTTTTCAATCATGACACGTGGCAGGCTAGGAGGTCGGCCCGGCGAAGTCCTCCGAGCTAACTGGGGACGGGTCGAATCCACGCGTGCATGTGTGACGTCATGGATGTCGTCAGCCCTAGCTTCTGCTTCGAGAACCCAAGCGTCGTCACGGGGGACAGCCTGGCGTGGGTGAATCTTGTCCGTTGATCCTTTCTTGATCGAACGGCTCTCGTGCCTCCGAGCTGTCCTATAAAAGGGGAAAGTCTTTCACTTTTCACTTTTTACTTTTCACTTTTGAGTTTTCGTGTACCTCGGCCGTTTCCAAGTCAGGTACTCTCTCCCTCTTTCTTTAGATAGTTCTTTTAAGTCTTCCTAGTCAGGTCTGGCGATGAGTAGCTCGTCTAGGGATTCGTCGTCTGGGTCGTCTAGTTCTTCTAGTTCAGACGACGTTTTAGGAGATCCGACCTTAGCTTCTACCTTAAGGAACCCTTATGTCGAGGATAGCTCGGCAAACCCCAATATAGCCTCGACCTCGGGAAACCCTGACCTCAGTCCTGTAGTTGAACTTCCTCCTTCATCTTGCTCGGTAGGTAGGTTGGCCGAGCTCCGCAAAACTTACTCGATCCCCAATTCCATAGAGCTTAGGGTGCCCAACATCGGGGAACACCTCGACGACCCTCCTCCGGGCTTCGTCAGTTTCTACCCCCAGATGTTCCACAGGGGGTCAGACTTCCACTCCACCCTTTTATACAAAGGTTCCTTAGCGCAGTCAACCTCGCCCCAGCTCAGCTCTCCCCTAATGGATGGTCTACCGTGCTCGGGGCCTACGTCCTGTGGTGGGTCCTCCGAGACGAGGATGTGAACAGGTTCACGGTGGACCAGCTCTTAGCGACCCACACCGTCAAAGCCTCCAACGAGGGAGAGGGTCGGTATTACCTCTCAGCTCGGCGGAACGTAGGTCAGCTGATTAGGAACCCCTCCTCCAACAAGAACTGGAAGGAGTGTTGGTTCCTCGTCTTTGGCGAGTGGCTTATGAGGGACGGAGAGGGTGAGCCGACCTGCCAAGTCCCAGTCGAGTTCGGAGACATAAGTGAGTGTCTTAGGTGCGAGCTGGGGTCGGTTTTTTTTGTCTTAACTTTCACGCCTTCGTTTCTGACGTGGTTCTGTTTTGCAGCTCTGCCGTCCCCCGTTCCGAGGATCAGCAACAAGTCTTGGGAGATCATCAGGCGAGCCCAAGGTCGGAGATTGAAGTACGCGCTGTGGGGTGAAGCGCTAGTTTCCAACTCCCACCTCTTCTCTTGCGGTCTCAGTCTTCACGACCATCCAGATGAGCTCAAAAAACTTCCCAAACCTCGCCAGCACAGCTCGCAAAAGAGGAAAGCTCCTGAAGGTAACTTCTTCTCGGCACCTTAGCTCATTCACCGGGAACCCCCCAACTAACCTCGTCTTTTCTGCAGGGATGGCCTCTAAATTCCTCGCGCTCAACATCACGAAGCGACAGCGAGCTTCGGCCTCGTCCACTCCGCCAGCGCCCCCTCAGGCTCGTCATCGTACGAGCAGTGTCGACGTCCCGGCCCCCGAGATGGCGAACTTCGCCAGACTTCAGGCCCTGCAGGCTCAACCTCTGCAGACCGTCGTCGGTGGCGAGGAGTCAGCTACTCCACTGCAGCGAAGGAAGAGAGTGAGGGAGACACTTCCCTCCGAAGAGGTTAATTCCAGATCTCCGCCTCCCCCCATCGTGGTGGACTCGAAGGACGGGTCGCTACTGGGTCGGCGGCAATGCGACGAGCTTCCTCTGCCATTCAAGCTCGCCATCTCTCGCCTGAGCATCCACGAGGCGGCAACAAAGGTGAGATCCTCCAGCTCCCACCGTGTGGAGCGAGTCGTTCAGGCGCCCGAGGACCTTGTGGAGGCGGTGAGAAAGACCATAACTCTCGCCGCAGAGGTAAACTCGTGCCTACCCTTCCTTCTTTTTCCTTTATCTTTATTTATTTCCTTTTGATCTAACCTCGGACCTAAACAGCTGCACTACCACGCCTGCCTCTCGGCGTCGATGATGAGCCTAGAGCTCGGAGGATGGGACCTGAAGGGGGAGGAGACGAACGCCTCCTACGAGCGACGGATTGCCGAGCTTGAGGCCGAGGTTGTCCAAGCTCGAGCTGAGAAGGAAGCTGAGGCTGATAGGTCGCAGGCCCTAATAGTCGAAGCTCGCACTGACCTGAAGAACGCTCGGGGTCGAGCCGAGACTGCGGAGAAGGGATGGAACGAGGCTCGGCAGAATTTGGCGAACTGGGCCTACTTGGAGAAGAAAATCAAAGAATTCCCCGAGTTCGACGGCCTAGCTCGCGACATGGCAGACAAGGGCTTCTACTACGCCGTCAACAGGCTCGACCTCGCTTGCTCGGAGGATGCCATCGCCGCTGTCGAGCAAGAGTACGAGTCCATCTGGGTGGACCGCCCTGCTGAGGCCAGCAAAGAGGCCGAGGCTGCTGGCGCTGAAGCAGGGCCCAGCAAGCCTGCCGATCCTCCTTAGGAGTAGGACATCTCAGCCTCCCGTTACTTCTTTCCATTTCGTCTTTACTTTTAGAATCAAACTACTGTACCGAGCCGGGGCATATATACCTCGGCTCTTTATCGAACCCTCAATTTTAATGAAAAACGAACTTAGCTCAGACTTGAGTCGTTCTCTCCGAGGTCCCTATACTTAAAGAAATTTAATTAAACCTTAATTACACTTCGGCTCTTCGTCAAACTTTAAACTCAATGAAAACAAACATCGTCCAAACTCGAGTTATTCTCTCCGAGGTCCCCATACTTGGAGAAATTTAATTAAATTTTCAATTTGGTTTTTGGTTTCGTTGTTTGAGTTTATCAAGTCTTAGTAATTTCTTACTTACACAACGGCTTACGAGCTGAACATTTCAGCTCGGCGGTGCGTATTTGGGATAGCCTGGTTCTTACGAGCTGACCATTGCTTTGTGCATTTATATTATGGTGGGTCGTTTAGCATAGGTCATACCACGTAGTCTTCCTTGGCCCCCATTTGATGTAGCTCAGTAGTAGTGGGCGACGCGAACGGATAAAGTCAAATTTTGCACAAGTCATTGGAGATCAGCTTTCATTAATGAATGAAATTTTACACGTCGGATTACACACATTTTACTGATAATAAACTCGCAAATGCTCGGCATTCCATGGGTGAGGGAGTTGTCTCCCGTTTAGGTCGGACAGCAAATACGCTCCAGGTCGGAGTATTTTTAAGACTCTGTACGGGCCTTCCCAGTTCGGCTCGAGTGCTCCGACATGTTGCATTACCTTCTTGAGGATGAGGTCGCCAGGCTTGAACGTTCTGACCTTTACTCTGGCGTTGTAGTACCGAGCCATACGGTTCTGATATTCTGCTAGCCGAAGCTGGGAGTGAGATCTTTTCTCCTCGAGGAGGTCAAGATTCACGAGTAGGACTTCATCGTTGGCTTGCTCGTCGAAATTCTCAACTCGGGGCGTTGGCATGCCGACTTCCGCAGGGACAACAGCCTCCGACCCGAAGGCTAGGCCGTATGGCGTCTCACCAGTAGATCGGCAGGCTGTAGTTCGGTAAGATCACAATACCTCTGGTAACTCTTCTGCCCACCGACCTTTCAGAGACTTCAGTCTTGTCTTCAAACCACGCTTGATGATCTTGTTAATGGCTTCAACTTGGCCATTAGACTGCGGATGGGCAGGCGACGAGCTGAGGTGACGTATGCCGAGCTGTTGACAGAATTGATTAAACCGGGCACCGTCAAACTGCTTTCCATTGTCAGTAATGATAGCGTTCGGTATACCGAACCGACATATTACGGTCTTCCATACAAAGCTGACGACCTTTGCCTCGGTAATAGACGCCAGAGGTTCCGCTTCTACCCATTTGGTGAAGTAATCTACAGCTACTATGGCGAACTTCAACTGCCCCTTCCCCATCGGTAGTGGGCCGATCAGATCTATCCCCCATTGAGCGAAAGGCCAAGGGCTTGAGATCGGCGTCAGCATCTCCGGGGGTTGTCTCAAAATGCTCACGAAGCGTTGACATTTGTCACATGTTTTGGCGAACTCCTTGGTGTCGCGCTTAATCGTCGGCCAGTAGTAACCCTGGCGGACGACCTTCGCGGCCATGGACCGAGCTCCTCCATGGTTTCCTCAAACCCCTTCATGAATCTCGCGCATGACATACCTCGCCTCTTCCGGGTCGAGGCACGCAGTAATGGTAGGGAATATCCCCTCTTGAAGAGCTTGCCTTCTTGCATCAAGTACTGAGCAGCTTGGCGTTGGAGCTTCCTGGCCTGGCTCGGGTCGGCGGGGACAGAGCCATTGACCAGGAAGTCCTTAATTGGGTCCATCCATGTAGGCTGAGCTGACTCGATCTCCATTACCTCAGGCTGGTCGATGGACGACTCAGCAAGTATTTCAACTGGAACCGTTCTTGGTAGATCGGTCTCGTATGCCGAGGCGAGGCGAGCCAGTCGTCGGCGTTGGAGTTTTCGGACCTCGGCACCTGTCGAATCACATAGTCCTCAAACTGGGCGAGGAGCCCTCGGGTTTTGGCCAGATACGTCTCTATACGAGCTTCCTTTACTTGGTATTTCTCGGAAACCTGATTGACAATCAACTGGGAGTCGCTGAGAATGAAAAGTCGCCTCACGCCCATCCCTCTGGCGACCTTTAGTCCATTTATCAGCGCCTCATACTCGGCTTTGTTGTTGGAAGCTCGGAAACCAAACCGGAGTGCGTACTCAAACCGAAGACTGCCGGGGCCGAGGAGCAGCATACCTGCCCCACAACCTTTCTCATTGGACGAACCATCCACATAGAGTGTCCACTGGTCGCGGACATCGCCCCCTGGCCTGGGTGGGGTCAGCTCGGCGACAAAGTCTGCGGCTGCCTGACCTTTCAACGTCGTTCTCGGTTCGAAGGCGATGTCGTGCTCACTGAGCTCTAGTGCCCACTTCATCAGGGGACCCGACGTTTCGGGCTTGTAGAAAATCTGCCTCAAAGGGAAGTTTGTCGGGACGATTATTTTGTGTGCCTGGAAGTATGGTCGTAGGCGTCGCGCCGAGGTTACCAAGGCTAGGGCCAGCTTCTCAACACAGGGGTAACGAGCCTCGACCTCGGTCAATGATTTGCTCGTGTAGTAAACAGGGCTCTGCCGCCCTTCCGCCTCCCTGATAAGTACTGAGCTCACTGCATTCTCCGACACTGCTAGGTACAGGTAGAGTACATCACCAGGCAGTGGCTTTGACAACAAGGGAGCCGAGCTGAGGTATTACTTCAACTGCCTTAGTGCAACTTCGCAATCGTTGGTCCATTCAAACCGACCCTTTTTCCTTAGTATTTGGAAGAAAGGGTGGCACTTGTCCGTGGAGCGAGACACAAAGCGATTCAAGGCTTCAAGTCGGCCGTTCAACCTCTGCAGCTGTTTAACATTCCTCGGCGCTTCCATCTCAAGGACAGCCCTTATCTTGTCCGAATTTGCTTCAATTCCGCGTTCGTAGACCATGAACCCGAGGAACTTCCCCGACGAGACCCCAAAGGCACACTTGCTCGGGTTAAGCTTCATCTGATACTTTCGAAGCACGCTGAAGGCCTCTAGTAGGTCGGCTAAATGGGAGCTTGTCTGCTTGCTTTTCACCAACATGTCGTCTACATAAACCTCCATGTTGCGTCTGATCTACTTGGCGAACATCATGTTGACCATCCGCTGGTAGGTCGCCCCGGCATTCTTCAGACCGAACGGCATGACATTGTAGCAATACAACCCTTGGTCAGGCACATGCATCCGAATCTGATTGTACCCGGAGTAGGCATCCATGAAGGAGAGGAGTTCATGCCCTGCCGTTGCGTCGACGAGCTGATCTATCCGAGGCAGGGGAAAACTGTCTTTCGGACACGCCTTGTTGAGGCTCGTGAAGTCAATACAGACACGCCACTTGCCGTTGGACTTTTTAACTAAAACTACATTAGATAGCCACACGGGGTAATGAACTTCTCTTATGAATTTAGCTCGTAGCAACTGCTCGACTTCTTTACAAATTACATTGCTTCGCTCGGCGTCGACAGGCCAACGCTTTTGCCTCACAGGCCTATAGCTAGGATTTACATTAAGTCTATGCACTATTATACTTGGGTCTATGCCCGGCATGTCGTCATGAGACCATGCGAACACATCAGCGTTTGCTTTTAGAAAACAGACAAGCTCCTCTCTCACCTCGGCCCCCAGTCTGCTGCCGATGCTGACCTGCCTTTCCAGCCCTAGCAGGGGAACAAGTTCTAGTTCTTCAGCTGGGGTGCCACGGCTCGGCTCTGGTTCGTTGGCACACGGCTTGGGCGCGCTCGTGACCACCGCACAAGTGGTTGTTCCCTTCATCGCAGCGGCGTAGCATTCTCTAGACGTCTTCTGCTCACCCCGGACTGTCGCAACTCCACCCGAGGTGGGATACTTCAAGACCTGGTGGTAAGTAGACGGGACTGCCCTGAGATCATGAATCAAGGGCCGACCAATTATGGCGTTGTACACGGAGCTCCGATCTATCACAACAAATTCTGCGACTTTAGTTGTTTGTTGATCTCCCTCGCTGATGGTAACAGGGAGCGAGACACATCCTTCCGCGCTCACCGACTCCCCTGCAAAGCCGACCAATGGCATCGGGCTGAGCTTCAAGTGCTTCTTCTCCCACCCTAAGGCCGTGTAGGTCGAGAACGATAAGATGTTGGCCGATGCTCCACCGTCGATGAGAACTCTTCTCACCTTTACGTGATCTATGAGTGGGGTGATTACTAGGGCGTCGTTATGGGGCATGTGCACTCCTTCGCAGTCTTGGTCGTCGAATAAGATCGGCATCCCAGGCTCCTTGGGGTACGAGGTACAGACCTCGTGTGCTGCTTCCCGAGCCAGGGCTTTTCTCTTCTGCCCCGACTGTCCCCCACTTGGGCCCCCATGGATGGTATTTATAACGGCGGGTCGATCTTCCTTCCGTCTTGGCGGGGGCAATTTCTCTTGCTTGTCGTCCTGAGCCGACCCCCCGGCTCCGCCCTTTCACGCCTGCCGACGTATTTTTTCAGATAGCCGACCCCCCTGGCTCCGCCCTAACCTGCTCCTTCAAGTGGAAACAGCGTGAAGTGTCGTGGCCATGATCCTTGTGGAATCGGCAGTAGAGCCGCTTGTCTCGTTTCCCTGGAGGTCGGCGGAGCTTTTCCGGGGCTGCGAAAAGTGCCTTCAGGTCGGTGTCTTCGGCTGCCGCGTAGATCTCCGCGATTGAGGCATTCAACGGAGTGAACTTGTCGAACTTTGGCCCCCGACGATCTGAAGGGGCTTTCTCGTCCCGACGACCTCTACTCTTACTGTCGTCGGCCCGTCGAGACGAGCTCCAGCTGTCGCTGCGCTGCTTCTTGGGAGAAGGAGACTTTTGGTCCCGATCTTTACCACGGTTGCTCCGCCGAGCTCCATTGGCTTTCCACAACTCCAAGTCGTCGATGTACTGGCGAGCTCTAGCGAGCATCTCGTTCAGGGAGGCCGGTGGTCGGCTTCCCAACTCTATCGTCAGGTTCCTGTCGTTTAAGCCCGTGGTGAAGTACATTATGGCGATGTCATCGGTGCAACTTACCACTTTGACATGCTCGTCCATGAATCGAGCGATGTACTCTGTCAGGGACTTGCTGTCCCGTTGCTTTACTGTTCCGAGGTGAGAGGGTGGCAATTTCAACAACTGTCGAGCTGAGAACTGGTTGATGAACAACCTCCTCAGCTGTTGGTAACTGTCGATGGACCGGGGCTTCAACTGTCGGTACCACAATCTTGCCGAGCCTTCCAAGGCTATTTGAAATGCTCGGCACTTCATAGCATCGGTTGCGGCCAGGAAATCCATCTTCCCCTCGAACACCTCTACGTAGGAGATCGAATCTCCAGATCCGTCGTAAGAATTCATGACTGGAGCCTTGAACCTCGGTGGGATAGGCGCATCTAGGATCGCTTGGGAGAAAGGCAGTTCCTCTTGCTCGGCCACGCGATGCGGATCCACAGGCCTACACTGTCGCTTGAGATCTTCTATCTCCCT
Source organism: Momordica charantia (assembly GCF_013281855.1). Classification (NCBI taxonomy): domain Eukaryota; kingdom Viridiplantae; phylum Streptophyta; class Magnoliopsida; order Cucurbitales; family Cucurbitaceae; genus Momordica; species Momordica charantia. Next base: position 8,827,839 of record NW_028275165.1, on the reverse strand, counting down.
CTGAAACTGATCCCGAAGGAGGTCCACTTCAGACCAGAACGAATGGTCAGCGTGGAAGGACCTCTCTTGAACGTCGACCACTGGGCTTTCCTCCTCATCGTCAACCGAATACTCCCGATCTCTGGGTGCCACTACTCGTCGCCTCGGCGTCTCGGCACCTCGACCCTGATGGGCGTTGGAGTTATCGAAAGATGCCAAGGGAGTCCGAATTGGTCGGATCCTCGGGCGCCGGCCCTCGACCCGATCGTCCTGCCGAGGGTAGTCGTGAATCTGTGCTTCCAGGGCACTGCCTGTCCTCACTCGTTGTGGCTTTCGCGAGGGTGCTACAGCTCGGGCCTCCCTGCGGGGTCGGAACTGATACTCCGTTCTTTGGGTAGGATGCATCGGTCCCCTTCCTCGAATGGGATCCCTGGAGATGGAAGAGTCGGACACCTCGCTGCCTCTCTCGACCGCCTCAAGCCTTGCTTTGACTTCCTTGAGCTCGGCGATCACGTCGGCTACCATGACGGGGTCCACGCTCGCATCAGCACTTGCCCCGGAACGTGCACCTGTGTTTCCCCAACCGCGGAGGCGAGGTGCGCGGGGTGGCAACCCGTTTCTCTGAGGTTGCAGTGGCTGGAACTGATCTGAGGCGAGGTGGAAATCCCGGACTGCTACTGGATCGGATGTGGCCGGTCGACCTTCATTCCCTTGACCGCCCCCGCGTGGGGTCGTTGTTTGACAACGGGAGTTCCTGCCACCTGAGAATACGTGAGTCGAGGATGGGCTCGGGAAGTGACCGCATCCCTCATCGGAGAGCGGATGGGCGAAAGTTGAGATCGTGACTGCTGGGAGCGGGTTTGGGCCATTGGCTCAGATTGCAAAAGGTGAGGCTGACTTCTAGATATGTCGTTCCCCACAGACGGCGCCAGATGTTTGAGCCCGAAATTGATTGAGCTCGGACACGATTTAGATCGGTATGCTCAGGACGAGCTATAGCCAATAGTCCCGCACCTCCCTTGAACAGTTCTTGAGACCTGCAAAACAAAGTTAGCACTCCGACGAGCAAGTTAGTTCTAGTCCGAGCTAACTTGCCGAGTCTACTTAAGATTGCGTACCTTGCATTTAAGGCAAGGGTTTCTATTTATAGAAACCGGGCCCGACAGGGATTCTGACACACCCTAAAATCGCAGCGTGTTGTCGGGTACGGAAGAGACATTGTTACGGACTCCATTTCACCTCAGCTCGACACTATAGGTCCTACCCTATCCTCCGACCTGAGTACTCGGAGTCAATTTCCATGTTTCGTCTGCGCGTTCATCCAATCCACCTTTTCAATCATGGCACGTGGCAGGCTAGGATTCGCCTCCAACATGGTGAATTGATGGGAGTTAAAGCTTTACTTTATATAATTATTTCACAGAGAGTTAGTTATCTCGTGTTTAGAGATAAGATTAGACAGGTGGTTTAGTTATCGTTACCTAGAAGCGTGTAAAACGTTCTGGGGCGTTACAGAAATACTAATTGCAAAAATCGTCGAGTCGTCGACTACCAACCAATTGCACGCAGAGAGTCAGGGACTGCCGACGTCGACTATCAATATCAATGATTGAGAATCTGAGATTTAATTGCAGAGAATGCCGAAGCCGAAGTCGAATAAAATACGGAAAGTCAATGTCTAAATTTGGAAATATAATCTTTGATCATTCAATGAATTAATTTCTTTTCGTTATGTTATCAGTTATCAGAAAATAAAAGAGAAATCAAATCTAAAGTCTTCATATTTTCTATTTAATTTAGATTGTTAACATCAGATCAGATTTTCCTTTCAAATTGAATTCAAAAGAAAATGAATTTTCAATTATTCCCACGGGAGAGTCGAAAACGATATTGAAGTTAAACGAAACGCGGTCGAATGGATATGGGATTGGATACGAAAGGAAGGACGCGTGACTGCAGTACAAATTCAGAGATTTTTTTTTAAAAAAAAATTACTATAGGCAGTTCGATTTGGGTTTGGGCGGTTTTGTATCACCAACCCAGTGACTGAACCAACCAGCTTCAATTTCATAATAAAGTAGACCAAACTCGTTAAGCCGACCCAAACTGAAACCGAATCGGCTTTGGTTTCAGTCGATTTTGGCGGTTTTGGCTTGCATCCCTATGCATTGTTGCAAATATCAAAAAAGGGATGTCTAGAAAGTTAATTTGGAGAAAATATGGAGTTACAAATTTGAAAGTTATTCGAATAATAATAATTTTTGAAAATATGAAGATATATTTAAAAGAAAAAACATTAAAAAAAAAAGTTTCAGTGCTGCACAACATTTCCCCCCAAATCCAAATCCCACATCGGAGCGCCTCCTATAAAAGTTCTCCTTTCTCTCATCCTCTCTCATCAATCACTCCTCTTCCCTGGACAATTACTTATATGTTGGGCTGGACCTCATTTTTGTGGGCCGGATTGTAAGTAAATTTTTGTGACAACTACAAGAATGACTAAAATAAATTAGCCGTATTAAAAAAGAGTCAACTGCACGAACGGCCAAATTTAATAATTCGTTTTAAAAAATGTCCAAACCTATCAAATATTGCAATAATGGCTAAATGATTTTTTTTAAGTACTGAAAAAATGTTTAGACAAATATATCCTTGTATGATATTAGGTATATATGAATAATTTTAGGGATTTAAAATTTTTACGAATAACAAAAACAATCGACCTTAATATTAGGGAATCAACCGTATCTAATAAAAAATAAATTAGATTAAAATAATTATCTTAATTCTAATTTTAAATTGCTTATAAAGTAAATTTAAAAAGAATTGATAAGATTGTGTTGGGTAGATCTTGAAATTTACCCATCTTTAATATAAGATTTACAAAATAAGAAAGTAAATATTTTTAGGGAGGAATAAGTTTATTTGTTTTAAAAAAAAATTAGGGTTTTTAAAAAAATCAACATTACCTTGAAGAATCCTAAAAAAAAAAAAAAACACATGAGAGTAAATATCAGTAAAATTAATAAGATTGGGTTGGGGTAGATTTTGAAATTTACCCATCTCTAATATAAGAATTACAAAATAAGAGTTTAAATATTATTAGGGAGGAATATTTTAATTGGTTTTTTCAAAAATTAGGATTTTTAAAAAAATCACATGAGAGAACTCAAAAAGAAAAGAAAAAAAAAGAAACACACCTTACCTAATTTTTTTCACGCCCAGAAGACAACCACAGCCATAGAAGACAGCCATAGAACAGTCTAGGCGAAATCCTTAAACCCACGACGCCACAGAAAACAGCCGCAGAAGATAGCCGCCGACGATGCCGAGAATTTCCATCACGCTGCTGCTCCCATCCCCCCGCCGTCGTTCCTACCCAATGGCGCTCCCATTACACCGTCGCCAAGACTGTTCCTCTACTGTGTGAGGAAGGTAAAATCTTTGTTTTTATTTTCCGTATAAAACTTACTTTAAAAAGATATATTTTGTCTTCCTAAATTTCAGGTGTATTTTTTAAATATATAAATGTGGGGCCTACACATGAGCGTGTTGTTAATAACCAAAATTGAGGAGTATATGTGTTTAACTCCAACAAACATTCTATATTTAAGTAAATTAAAATCTAAATAAAATCTATTGATATGGTTAAAGTTAGAGGTGGAATAACTCGACGATCAAGTGAACGATTAAAGGCTAGTGGAATAGCAGGGCGTCGAAGAAAAACCTGCACAATCACCTTAGACAGTGAAGAAGAGGTATAAATGCAACAGTTTATATATGAGTTATTTGTTGTTTTAAAAATCCTTCCATAGATATCTTTATCTTTATATATACAGATTGAATCATCAACGACCCAGGTAGAGACTCCAATAAATACTGTAGAATGTGATGATGTCCAGGGAAAGAAAGGTAAGAAATTGAATGAGACCAGCAAAAAGAGGGGTGGAGAAAACTTGGCCCGAGGTAAAATAAAATAGATTAAAGTTGACCCTAAAAGGAATTTGGGTTGTAAGGAATCCACAAAGAAGGTAAGAACTCAAGAGATGTTGTTGTTGAATAGTAATATTTTAAAAGTAGATTCACTAAGTTAATTCTAATTTTATGTTTCAGGGAAAAGGAAAAGGTATCAAGATAGTTGAAGAAGAGCACGTTGGTAGATAGTTATTGGGATATACATGTATTTACTATAGCTATACAGAAGTCAATAGATATATTGACGTTTTAATTTGGTTTATGAATTGATATATACATCTATTTACTTTCATATTTTGTTAATTGCTGAATTATTAGTACATACATATATAGACGTTTTAATTTATTGGGATATACATTTACTAGTTTATTTATTTATGATAATTTTGTTGGGTGTATTGTCCTAAACTCGTAGTTTGTATTATGTAAAAACAAATGTATATTCAATAAAGTTTTATTCAATAAATTTTTTGTTGAAACATAGCATTGCATTGTCCAAATCCAATAAACTAAACATCCAAGGTTATTTTAATGTAATCGGGACAGTATATATACTAGGTATATATTTGATATACGGGGTATATATTTGATATACCCCTGATATATGAATGGATAATGTCTCGTGAATAACCTAAAGGGTCTATAGTATATGGATAAGGCTGGGTACCTTATCCTGACAACACTATGGATACGGCTCACTCTGTAAAGGTTACAGACGACTCGATCCAGGTCGTTCGTGTGGAGACATGCGAGTGGGGGTATCCTATACAATCAGTTTGTATAAGACCGGACCGCGAAATAGACAATTTTTAGATGTAACACCGTTAACTAGTAGATTGTTATTTCTTAGGATGACCAGGCAACTCATTCTTAATCCTGAGTGAGTTATGGACTCCTGCCCGTGAGGGCTCGTCCTTTGATCTGTATGGGTGAGAGTGGCCTAAGTCGCCGACTCAACATTCCTACCATTTTAGGGACGAGACCGAGTGGGGAGCTGGGAACATAACTTCACAAGATGGAATTCACTCCTCCCCGACTTTAAGGGGGTATGTAACGCCCCGAGTTTTTAGGTTATTTTTATTTTAAGTTTTAAATTGAACGTTTGGATTTTTTTCCTTTAAGCTGTTAAATTAAATTATTTGATTTTTAATTGGGAGTTCTAATTTTGGGTAAATTAGAATTAAGTTTAATTTCTTTGATTTAAGATAATTTAAGTTTTCGAACTTTGGAGGAGAGTTTTAATTAAATCTTAAATCCAAGGTTTTGGGAAATTTAAATCTTTAAGTTTTGGATTTTATTCTTGGGTCTTAGAGTTAAGTTAATTATTTTGTGTTGGGTTGTGGTGGATTTTATTCTTAATTACTAAAGTGTTTTCTTTGGGGTTTTGTTTTGGGCCTTCTTGTAAAATTGAGAATTTGGGCTTTTTAGTTTAAAATCAAAATTAAGAAGTTGGAATAAAAGAAAAGAAATTAAAGGAAAATGTTTTTAAATAAAACAAACCATATTCCTCCTCCCTCTTCCTTGTAGCCCCCCCCCCCCCCCCCGATCTCTTCTTCTTCCTCCTCACCATTGCAGCCGCCCCCACCCCCAGCCATCCCTCACCGTCGGCGACCCGTGCAGCACCGCCGTCATCAACGACGACAACGACTCAAGACGACTTGTAGCAATGGCGGCGCATCAATTTGGGTGTTTCAGTGGTGTGCAGCAGTGATTTGTGTCGGTTGGGGTGTTTTCGGTGTGTTTTGCTGTTGTAAAAACGCAAAAAACAACTTAGTTCTTGGTGTTCAGCAATTACCCATGCCCGTTCGAAGTCCGAGTTACACTACCCACACCTTTTCAAGCTAGATCTAAGTTACCCACACCTAAGTGAAGTTGTTTTGTGGTAACGGACAGCAAAACGAAGTCGTTGGAAGATGTTTCGACACGTTCATCTGCTGCAAAACATGGACAGCAGCAGTTTCGTGGTGTTCGGCGCTTACCCACGCCCGTTCGAAGCTCGATTTACACTACCCACACCTTTTCAAGCTAGATCTAAGTTACCCACACATAACGAAGTTGTTTTGTGGTAACTGACAGCAAAACAAAGTTGTTGGAAGTCGTTTCGGCGCGTTCCTCTACTGCAAAACGTGGAAAGCAGCAGTTTCGTGGTGTTTGGTGCTTATCCACACTCGTTCGAAGCCCGATTCACGTTACCCACCCTTGCTCAAGTTAGATAAGAGTTACCCACACCTAAGCGAAGTCGTTTTGTAGTAACAGATAGCAAAACGAAGTCGTTGAAAGTTGTTTCGACGCGTTCCTCTGCTGCAAAACGTGGACAGCAGCAGTTTCGTGGTGTTTGGCGTTTACCCACACCCGTTTGAAACCCGATCTATGTTACTGACCCTTGCTCGAGTTAGATATGAGTTACCCACACTCAAACGAAATCATTTTTGTGGTAAGGACCTTCGAACCCTCCTTATAACTGATTTTTATGACTGAAACTGTCTTCTTGACATGCTGTTTTTTTTATTTGAGTGCCTAGGTGTCGAATCAACCGAAGAATTAGGAACATTGAGAGTGTGTAAGTAGTTCTTACTTGGGGGATGTTTGTTGTATGAATATGTATAAATTGTTTGGTGCTTTCGGCATGTTTATTATTTAATAATATGTAAGTTGATTGTGTCTTTCTGAATATTGGCTAATGATTATAAGTAGTTTGAATGAAATCATGTTGGTTCTGGTTGTTTATAATTGATTTGCTTTTCATTGTTGGATTTGATGCTTACTGGTATTTCTGAAGCATTATGGATTATGAATGATTTTATCGTTGTATGGTTGTGTTCATAAAAGCATACTGAAATAATGTGGGAGAAATCTGTTGTGTTGCGCATGCATGGGAACCTGTCATTTCATTTTTTTTAGCTTACTGTTTTTTGTTCCGGAAGCATGCTGGTTTTATTGTGAGTTGAGTGCTGCATGGGTCATGGCCTAGAAAGTATGTAGTAGGACTCTGGTGGGAGTTTGGTCCTTAATGAAGTGAATGAGTTAGGTTGTGTTCTAGTTACTATGAAATTTTTAGAGTGTTGGATGAGTATATGGATATATGTCAGCTACGTCTCTTTTGTGAATTATCTGCGCTATCGTGTGTAAAGCATGCTGAGTGTTGAGAGAAGAGTGTCCTCGTGATGTTGGATGGCCATGTCTGGATGACAGTGACATAGGTGTTGTGCATAACGTATGTTCCATTGTTGTGAGATAATTTCTGCATGGGTCATGGCCTAGAAAGTATGTAGTAGGACTCTGGTGAGAGTTCCGGGATGTAATAAAGTAAATGGAGAACTAACAGGGACAAAAAGGCTGGCACGTCACTAGTTGGGTATCGAGGCTCCAGGTGCAAAGGTCGGGGATCGATACCCCAACATGGTAGAGATGAGTGTCGAGGCTCCGGGTACAAAGGGTCGGGGGTCGGCACGGTGATTCTATTTTGTTGAATTAGTATTGGGTCTTGATGTGGTGGCGGTCAAGGACCAATACGTTGACTAGCCGTCGATACCTTGGGGATAAATGTCAAGGGTCGATGCACAGTTCAAGGCTTTGGGGATAAATGGCAAGGTCGAACGCCAAGCTTCTGTAGATGAGTGTCGAGCCTTGGGGATAAATGGCAAGGGCTGATATGATTCGAGGAGTTAGACTTGGAGGACTAATATACTATGATGCACAGTTTGAAGCCTTGGGGATAAATGGCAAGGTCGAACGCCAAGCCTCTGTAGATGAGTGTCGGGCCTTAGGGATAAATGGCAAGGGCCGATACGATTCGAGGAGTTAGACTTGGAGGACTAATATAGTGTGATAGGTTAGGAGTTGCTTAGAGGCCAAGGACCAATACGTTGAGTAGTAGTTGAGGCCTTGGGGATAAATGTCAAGGTCCAACACTGAGCACCGTAGAGAAGTGTCGATGCTTTAGCTACGCGAGGTCAGGGGTCGGTACGACTCGAAGGAGTAAGTCTTGGAGGAATCAAGAAAGAGCACTAGTGAGTTAAAATGTGAGGCTGAGTTTGACATGTATGGTATATTTTTAGTTAAACTTATACATAAACTGCTTCTTGAAATATGTTTCTTTCATTTAAGGCTCGAGATTAATGATACGCATGATGTGTTGATTCTTTGATAAGCATGACACGTTGTATCCTTGATAAGCATACTGTTTGTGCGTGACCCTTCAGATAAGGGCTGCTTGCTGAGTACTGTGGTTGTACTCATCCCTCTTTTTCCCCCTCCAGTTTTGTAGGTATCGAGCTAGCTCTTGAGATGGTGATGGCGAGGAGGAGACTTGACTAGAGAGACCATTTAACGTTGCATTGTTAAGTTTCAATTAGGATATGATAGTTATAGTTGTTTATTTGTAACTGAGTCTGTTGTTAGATTATTAAATTGGGTTGTTAAGTTCTTTTTTTAAAGGATGTTTTAGGGCTGACGATTCACGATTCGTTTAAGAAAATTAATTTTGTTTAGCTACTTGAACTTTGATGATGTGATCTATTGAGGTTATTTATCAGTATAATACATTTGTTCAAGCTGAACTTGAATTAGCCTTTGCGTCGCTGTTATTCGAGAAAGTTAATTTTGTGTAGTGGATAGTTTATGGTTAGTGAAGATTTTGGTACAAAATTTTTATAAGGTTGGATTGTTACTAAATTATCAACCGAGAAGAATTTGAGTTTCGTTAGAACTTTAGTGGTGTTTGTTTTGTTTAGTGCAAGCTTTTGTAAGTGTTATTAATCAGAGTAGCGCAGCGGAAGCGTGGTGAGAATTTGTCAAAGTTTGTATTTCTAGTGGTTTAACTCTCTAGTATGAGTGATACTTTTTAAGTGGCTTTTAGTAACGTTCCCTGTTTGAATGTTGAAAATCTTGGGGCGTTACAGTTGGTATCAGAGCGGAGTTGTTCCTGTAGACTGACCTAGAAACTAGGTCGTTAGTGTTTATGCATTATGAATGTATATTTTAATTAAAATCATATAGCATATTGTATGCCATATAGTTTTAAAATCCCACCATAGGTTACATGCATAATATGTATGTTTGATATATAGTATGTATGTATGGTCATGCATCATATAGTTATAAATGTTATAATGTATGAATGCATGTTTTATTTTCATAATTAATATAAGTGTAATTAGATGAAAATAAAGTTGCATTGAGCATGACATTATTTTGGATAATATAATTGTTATATTAATGTATGCTTTCAATGCATATTTATAGTTTTAATTTCTTAAATTTTATAAGAGTTATAAAATGTGGTAGATAGAAATTAAAATCTATAATAAAGAGTTGCATGCAAACATAAGGTCTAAGTTAATTAATTTTAAAGGGGTTTAAAATTAATTAGACCTTAGGTTATATCTTCTAATGTGATTAGGGGGTAGTATTTTATTTTGTTTTAACTAGGTTTAAAATGAAATAATAAAAGACTAAATATAAAATGTCGTCTATAAGGGAACCCTGTCTAAGGAAGGTTCTGTCTAGGTTGAGGTATTTAAGCTGACCGTAAGGGAACACCTCTACCTGGGAACCGACCTGGGGGTTGAATTAGTCAATATTTTATATACAAGCAATAATGTCGTTGGTTTATTAAAGTGTTTAACGAACTAAAACATTATTGTACAACTTCCGATATAATAGTTATATTGGGCCGACTAAAAATTCACTTAGTTAATTTCACTTAGCCGGGATTTATCTAAGTAATTTACCCTAGTCTTAGAATATTAAGTGGGAGCAAAAGAGAATATGTAATATGCAGAGTATATATTTGATATACAAAGTATATATAAAATACTTTACTCTCTCTCTCACGTTCTCTTTTAAATTCACGCTCTGAGTTCCATGCTCGGCCTCGTGTCGCCCTGGGCGCGGCCTCCCTACGGAAGGTGTTTGCATGGTTCAATATCGAGGTGAATGGAGATAGTGTTTATATTAAGTGGGAGAAAGACGTGTGACAACACATCCTGCGGTCTCCACCATTGGTTTGCACCGTGAGGTTTCATACATGACCTGCGTGTCGTCTTGGAGCGACCATCCCTACGGAGGGTTCATTGTATGGAAACCAAAACCAAGGCAAACTCCAGAAATGGATATGAGTCTCTTAGGTTTTGCTCCAATATTTTCCTTCCCTACGGCAGGATTATTGGGGTGGACCTCTGAGGTCCGAAAATGTTGTGTCACACTTACGAGAAGTTGTTAAGTTAGTTAACAATTTCCTGACCAAATAAACGATGACTAAAATTTATAGGAATAAGAGTTATTCTGGTGTAAAATTTAGTTGAGAATGTCTTAATTCAGTGAAGGAGTAGCTGTCCGCCCTACGGTGGCTGTTGCTCTAAATCACTGAAGCGTCGTTGCAAAACAATTTTGTTAGGGTGCTTAATTACTTTTGCTAAAATTTTGATTGGGTTTAAAAGGCTAATGCATGAAACTAATATAGATTTGTTTTTACTTTCAGCATGTTTCCTTCTATTATTGCACTCGCGCAAAGACTTAATGGCGAAAAATACAAACAATGGAAGTCAAACCTAAACACTATTCTCGTGATAGATAATCTTAGGTTCGTCTTGCAAGAGGATTGTCCTCAAGCTCCTGCGCCTAACGTCACTGTGGCGGTGCGCAACGTCTATGACAGGTAGATCAAGGCCAATGACAAGGTCAAAGTCTACATCTTGGCGAGCATATCTGATGTGCTTGCTAAGAAGCACGAGGACACGGTCACCGCTAAGGAGATCATGGACTCGCTGCAGAGCATGTTTGGACAATCGTCCTCACAGGCTCGACATGAAGCCCTTAAGTTCGTTTACAACTCCCGCATGAAGGAGGGCTCCTCAGTGCGAGAACACGTTCTCAACCTGATGGTCCACTTCAACGTGGCTGAGTCGAACGGGGCCGTCATAGACGAGCAGAGTCAGGTCAACTTCATTCTGGAATCTCTTCCGAAGAGTTTCCTACCATTCCGCAGCAATGCGGTTATGAATAAGCTGAAGTACACTCTTACCACGCTCCTAAACAAGTTGCAGACCTACCAATCTCTTATGAAATGTAAGGGACAAGAAGGGGAGGCAAATGTTGCCACCTCAAAGAGGTTCAACGGAGGATCGTCCTCTGGAACCATATCTGCGCCCTCTTCTTGTGGAAGTAAGACTTTTAAGAAGAAGAAGGCTACTGGTAAGGGGTCTAAACCTGACTCAAGCAAGGTCAAGGTTGCAGAGAAAGGAAAGTGTTTCCACTGCAATATGGACGGGCATTGGAAGCGTAACTGCCCAAAGTACTTGGCCGAATAGAAGAAAGCCAACGAAGGTAAATATAATTTACTTGTATTGGAAACATGTTTAGTGGAGAATGATGACTCCGCCTGGATACTGGATTCAGGAGCCACTAATCACGTTTGTTCTTCATTTCAGGGAATTAGTTCCTGGAGGCAGCTTGACGCCGGAGAAATGACTCTCAAAGTCGGAACAGGAGAGGTCGTCTCAGCTGTGGCGGTGGGGGAGCTCAAGTTGTTTACAAACAAGAATATGTATATATTATTAGATAATATGTACGTGGTTCCTAAAATTAAAAGGAACTTAATTTCAATTTCTTGTTTGTTAGAACAGATGTATTCAATTTCATTTCATTTAAATGAAGCGTTCATTTCGAGAAATGGTGTTAATATTTGTTCAGCTTTACTTGAAAACAACTTGTATGTGCTAAGACCAACCAAAACTAAAGCAGTTTTAAATACCGAGTTGTTTAAAAATGCTAGAACTCAAAATAAAAGGCAAAAAGTTTCTCAAAAGGAAGATACCTATCTTTGGCACTTAAGATTAGGTCACATTAATCTCAATAAGATTGGGAGGTTGGTTAAGAATGACATTCTAAGTGAGTTAGAAGACGATTCTTTACCACCATGTGAGTCTTGTCTTGAAGGCAAGATGACTAAAAGACCTTTTACTGGAAAAAGGTTATAGAACCAAAGAGTCCTTAGAACTTATACATTCAGACCTTTGTGGTCCGATGAATGTTAGAACTCGAGGAGGGTATGAATACTTCATCTCTTTTATCGATGATTATTCAAGGTACGGTTATTTATACCTAATGCAACATAAGTCTGAAGCCCTTGAAAAGTTCAAGGAATACAAGACTGAAGTTGAAAATCAATTAGATAAAATCATTAAAACACTTCGATCAGATCGGGGTGTAGAGTATATGGACTTGAGATTCCAGGACTATATGATAGAACATGGAATCACGTCCCAACTCTCAGCCCCTGGTACACCTCAACAAAACGGTGTATCAGAAAGGAGAAACAGAACCCTGTTGGACATGGTTCGATCAATGATGAGCTATGCTCAGTTGCCTAACTCGTTTTGGGTTTATGCAGTGGATACTGCAGTTTATATTTTGAACGTAGTTCCATCAAAGAGTGTTTCTGAAACACCCTTTGAGCTATGGAAGGATCTTAAACCTAGTTTACGTCACTTTCGCATTTGGGGATGCCTGGCACACGTGCTTATGACTAACCCGAAGAAACTAGAATCTCGTTCAAAAGTATGCCTATTCGTAGGTTACCCTAAAGAGACGAGAGGTGGTCTCTTCTTCGATCATAAAGAAAATAGAGTGTTTGTATCGACAAATGCTACTTTCTTAGAAGAAGGCCATGTTCGATTTCATAAACCACGGAGTAAGGTAGTAATTAATGAGATTTCCGAAGAGGCTACAAACACGTCAACAAGAGTTGTTGATCAAACTGGCACTATAACAAGAGTTGTTGATGAAGCCAGCACATCGCGTCAGTCACATCCACCTCAAGTGTTGAGGGTGCCTCGACGTAGTGGGAGGATTGTGTCACAACCTGACCGCTATGTGGGTTTAACTGAAACTCAAGTTGTCATACCTGATGACGGCATCGAGGATCTATTGACCTATAAGAAGGCAATGGAAGATACTGACAAGGACAAATGGGTCAAAGCAATGGACCTAGAAATGGAGTCGATGTACTTCAATTCCATTTGGGAACTTGTAGATCAACCTGACGGGGTAAAACCCATAGGGTGCAAATAGATCTACAAGCGAAAACGAGACGCCGAAGGAAAGGTATAGACCTATAAGACGAGACTTGTGGCAAAAGGCTACACACAAAGGGAAGAGGTGGACTATGAAGAAACCTTCTCCCCTGTAGCTATGCTTAAGTCTATTAGAATACTTTTGTCCATTGCCACATATTATGACTATGAGATATGGCAAATGGACGTCAAGACTGCTTTTCTGAATGGCAATCTTGAAGAAAGTATTTATATGTCTCAACCCGAAGGGTTCATAGAACAAGGTCAAGAGCAAAAGGTTTGCAAGCTTAAACGGTCCATATATGGACTAAAACAAGCATCTCGATCTTGGAACATAAGGTTCGATACTGCGATCAAATCTTATGGTTTTGACCAAAACGTTGATGAGCCTTGTGTATACAAGAAGATCGTGAACAACACCGTAGCCTTCTCAGTGTTGTATGTGGATGATATTCTACTCATTGGGAATGATGTAGGATACCTTACTGACATAAAGAGGTGGCTAGCGACTGAGTTCCAAATGAAGGATTTGGGAGAAGCTCGGTATGTTCTTGGCATCTAAATTCTAAGGGATCGCAAGAACAGAACGTTAGCCCTGTCTCAAGCAACTTATATCGACAAGATGCTTGCTTGATATTCGATGCAGAATTCCAAGAAAGGTTTATTACCCTTCAGGCATGGAATTCATCTGTCTAAGGAACAGTGTCCTAAGACACCTCAAGAAGTTGAGAATATGAGACGTATACCCTATGCTTCAGCAGTGGGCAGCCTGATGTACGCTATGCTGTGCACTAGGCCTGACATTTGTTATTTCATAAAAAAAATTAAATTTGAGGGATAAGAAAATCACTAAAAATGAGTTTGTGGAAAGAAGACGTCGGTACTTGAAAAATGTTTTGTACGTAAGGAGGAAGATGTTTCCATCACGAAGGCAACCTTCTTAGAACATGATGGTGTTTGTTTTCTATCCGTAGAACAAGCCATCAGTTCTTGGTTTAAAAATATATTTAGATGATAGTTTATTTATAATAAAACTTTTTTTTTTTAATATCCTAACCACTTTCCCTTATGTTTTGTGAATTTTGTTAGAGATGTCTCTATATGCTATAGAAATATCTAAGACTCATTGCATCCAATGTTTCCAATTTCGAGAGACACGTCGACATATTGCTCGACATGTCGACGTGTCGAGCACCTCGACATCTATACAGGGGGAGACTGTCGTTTTTCCCTAATGTCGACATGTCAAGGAAACGTCAAGGAAATGTTGTTTTTTTTTACTTATAATCTATATTTTTTTTTAATAATTTGAAAAGATGTGCTCGCTAGTGGTGTTGATGGATATTTTGTTTGTTTGGGTGAGATAACATGGGAATTGATTTCTTTTCCTAAATAATTTGAAATCGACTTTTTCTTTTACTAGAGTTTGTTTCCATCTCTTTATCTCTTATAAAAATAAAAATAAAATAAAAAGCAAACCTCCTAGCAAATAAGTAAATCTAACGAAAGAGAATCAAATATTTTCTAAAACAAATTGAGGTTTACCCATTCAAAATTTGGCTCAAGATTATACCTTTATTTTACTTTTATTTTTATTTTTTGATAGCTAGATTATATGTTTAATTATCTAAATTAAAATAAAAGATCATTTTTGGTATTAGTTAAATTATATCACCCCTAAATTTTACTTTTCAAATTTTATACCTATTTCATATGTCTTGTTTAATTATATAACTAAAGAGTAGATTTGATTAGAAATTATCGGTAAAACGATAATCAATCAACAATAACTTTAATTTACTAATTCAAATAATTTACATATAAGTATATAAATGATTTTGTTTTGACGTTATCATCACAACAACATTTTCATAAGTATATTATTGATATATTTTAATATGATGGTAAAACTTGAACAATTATGAGCTAATTAAGCTACAATTAAAGTCTTATTTACTAATTCAAAAAATTTGCATCAATATCTACAATTTCCATGTTTTTTCCCGAAATATCCATCTACATCGACATGTCCATCGACTTATCAATAAAATCGGGACCTCGACATTTCCATCGGCATTGGCATTTCGAACATTGACTGCATCAAAATATCGATGTTTTATATGATTTAGCTTTTATAAATTTTTGTTATAAAATACACCCTAATTAGAATTATTGTAGGCCTAAAATTTAGTGTTTTATGGTTGCTATGTTAAAAATAATTTTAGAATTTTATTTACAACTCATTAGAGAAAATTACTTAAAAATTGAATCATATATTTACCTTCTATTTCTAGATTCATTCATATTTGTTGGTTTGTTAGTTATCAATTTTTTTGTTTTCTTATTTTTTATATGAGTTATTAGATGATAACAAATAGAAAACAAGAATACAAAAACAACATGTGGCCACATGGGTCAATATCCATTGATGGGTCAAGACAAATATCGATGGGTGCAAATATTTTTAAGGGGTTAGTTATATATACCAATTGATGCAAATATTTAAACTAAACTATATATTATTTGATGGAAATCTAAATGCAAATATTGGTGTGGTAATTAGGCATATATATACATTGGTGAAAATGTGTAAATAATCATTGGTAAACTTAGGGTCAATATCGGTATCTACAGTGGTCTGCACTGATGTCACATTTCTGAGTGATTAGGTATATATACTCATTGGTGCAAATATTTAAACTAAATTATTTAATATTTGATAGTGATGGAAATCTAAGTGTAAATATGAGGGTGATAGTTAGGAATATACACGCATTTCTGAAAATATGTGCAAACAATCAAAGGTAAATCTGGGTCAATGTTAGTATCTACAAAGCCAGTATCCACAATGATGCAACAATCACTCTCAACAAATCATATATTACAGAAATCATATTGAAATTGATATAAACTGAAATCTGAGTGATTTTGAAATCATTGTAGATATTGTTTTGGTCCCAAGTAACATCGTATTGAAATGTGCTTAGTACATAATCCATTTTTGCGAGTGAGAGAGCTTGGCAGGATGAGAGATATTATGTGTTGCATTTTTGAGCTTCAATCATACCATATTGTTTTGATGATAACAGACTTAATATATTGATGATTTTAGTGTTTCAAAATATTCATAGCGTAGAGCTTGAAAAGTTGAATCCAACGAAATTTGAGTTGCTCAAATCGGAGTTCAAATGGAGAAGTTATGATCAAAAGAAGCTGAAAGAAAAATACCCAAGAAGATAACGTGGACGTATCATATGCTGCACACATGGCGAGTTGATTTATTCAAAAGAGAGAGAGAGATAGAATAAAGAAAATGAAAATTAAAAAAAAAACAAAAACAAAATGAAAGTTAACTTACGTAACATTAAAAAAATTAATTAAAAAAAGTAAAAGAAAAAAGGTGATATATTCGTTGGAAGTGTCTATTGTTTTATTGTATTATATTATATTATATTATATTATATTATAATAATATAATATAGTGTAATCATTACTTTTTAAAATTAAATCGCCACCTTTCATTCTTCATCATTAAGATCTAATGACCCATTTTGTTTTTAGTTTCAAATCATTTTTTAAATCATTTCCTTCCCTATTTAAACATCTCTCCTCTGACACGGGGAAAAAACGACACTCTCCCCTATGTCGACATTTCCTCGACATGTCGACATGTCGTCAACATTGGGGAAAAACAACATTCTCCCCCCATGTCGATGTCGAGGTGCTCGACACATCAACATGTCGAGCAACATGTCGACGTATCGCTCGAAATTTGAAACACTGTTCCTCTCCCAAATTAAATACACCAATTTTTCAAATCCTCCATAATTATTCATTGTTGCTCTCTCCAAGCTTTCAATTTTACTTCCATTTTTATTCTTGAGAGAGATTTTCTTCGTTGTGGGGATTTAGTTATTTGTGAGCTCAAACTTGTAAATCTACCATATTTGAGAGTTTAAGTGTGTGAAAAATCCTTATTCCACACTTATTTAGGTTTCGTTCTTGAGTCCGATAAAAAGAACGAAGTGTGGGTTTTGATATTTGTCCCGGTAAAAATGTTGGGTTTAGGTCTAGATCTCGTAAAAAGAGCGGTGTGTAAGGTTTGGTCTTGATCCCGTAAAAAGACTAGGTTTACGATCTTGAACCCAAAAAAGGATCGTGTTTAGTGGATCATCTTGAGAGGTGCTCGGGGAGTGGAGTAAGTCGAGGTTGGCCGAACCACTATCAATCTCTTACGGAACGTTCTCTCTATTCCTATACTTTTTATTTATTGCAATTTAATTTTCAAGCATCTCCTATTGCAAATATATGTTGTACATCTTGAATATTTGTTTTGTGATATTTTAAGTTAGTTTAAATTGTGCATTAATTGTTTTTTATTAAAAAGTTTACCTGACTATTTGATTTGTGCTTAAAATCGAAAAAGTTTAGTAAATTGATCTTCAACACTATTCACCCCCCTCCCCCTAGTGTTGCCATATCGATCCAACAATTGGTATCAGAGCGGGTTGCTCTTTTTCGAATCAAAAATATATTTCAAAATATATTTTGTTTAATATCTAGTGTTTGAGTTTCTCTCCAACAAGTGATATTGTAGCAAGATTGCTCTTCTTTGAAAATTTTATTTCGTAAAATATTTAATTACTTGTGAAATTTTTGAAATTATCTTTGAAAATATTTTTTTGAAAATTTTGAAAAACTTAATTGTTAGAGCATTATGGCAAACTTTGTGGTAAATGGAATTGTTGAAAGTCAATCCCCCTCTAGACCTCATTTCTCTGGTGGCTCAAATTATGCATATTGAAAAGCTATAACGAAAATCTATTTGCAATCTATTGACTTTAATTTATGGTTAAATATTGCTAAAGGTCTTTTATTCTCATGAAGAAAGTAGATGGTAAAGATGTGCCTAAATTAGAAGAGGAGTATGGTGGAAATGGAATGAAAAGTGCTCTTTTAATGCTAAAGCTATTAATTGTTTATATTGTACTTTATGTAAGGATGAATTCAATAGAATATCCATGTGTACTTCCGCTAAAGAAATTTGGTATGTTCTTGAAGTTACTCTTGAGAGAACGAACTAAGTTAAAGAGTCTAAAATTAGCATGCTTGTTCATAATTTTGATTTATCTAATGAGTAAATTACTGATATGTTTACTCAATTTACTAACATTATAAATGCCTTGAAGGGTCTCGGTAAAGAGTATACAACATCAGAAAATGTTAGGAAAATTGATAGGTCTCTTCCTAAGAATTGGGAAGCAAAGGTGACGGCAATCCAAGAAGCGAGTGATCTCACCAAACTTACTTTGGAGGAACTTATTGGCTCACTCATGACTCATGAGATTACCATGAAGGAGCACTTGGATGATGAGTGTAAAAAGAAGAAAATTATTGCTTTAAAGTCCACATCCACCCAAGAGGAGTCCAATGATGAATTTGAGCTCAACGAAGAAGAACTTGCTTATCTCATAAGGTAATTCAAAAATCATTTTAAGAATAAGCATTTCTCAAGAAGAAATTCCCATCAAGAGTCAAAAGGAGAAAAGAGCAATGATCATCATGAATGTATTATTTGCTATGAGTGTAAGAAAGCGAGGTACATGAAGTACGATTGTCCTCAACTAAAATCTTCTTCAACGAAATCCAAAAGGAAGGCGTTTAAGGCTACTTGGGATAACTCCGATGAGAGTAGTAACGGAGATTATGAAGAAATTGCAAATATGTGTTTCATGGCTTTTGGAAATGAATAAGAGGACGACAATGAGGTAAATTTTGAAGAACCCCCCTTATGATGAGCTTATGAATGCATATGACGAAATTAGAGTTGAATTTGAAAAAGTGTGCTCAAAATACTTATCTCTCAAAAAGAAATATTCTAGCATGTCTAACGAGATTAAAACATTAAAAGATGAAATATATGCTTTGGATATTGAAAATAATTCTTTGGTTGAAGAAAATGCATGCTTGAAAAGTGATGTCAATAATGTTGTAAAGCATGATGTTATTGGAAATTCATGTGATGAGGAAAACCTTGCTTTATTTAATAAAATTAAATTTGCTCGAGCTTGATACTTTTTATAGAGATGAACTTGTTAGAGCTGTTAGAGAAAAAGAGTCAAATCTTGTAAATGAGTTTGAATGCGCTAAAGAAAGTATTAAGAAATTGACAATATTT
Source organism: Momordica charantia (assembly GCF_013281855.1). Classification (NCBI taxonomy): domain Eukaryota; kingdom Viridiplantae; phylum Streptophyta; class Magnoliopsida; order Cucurbitales; family Cucurbitaceae; genus Momordica; species Momordica charantia. Next base: position 8,808,633 of record NW_028275165.1, on the reverse strand, counting down.
GCCAAAAATTAGATAAAATTATTGACATTGGCAAATCTTGTAATGATACAAGAGGATTAGGTTATGTTGATGAGAGCTCTACTCCATCTACTTCAATAACAATTTTTGTTAAAGCCTCCTCTATTGTGCATAATAAAATTTTGCCTAATGTTGTGCCAAAATGTGATGTGCATAAACAACAATGTACCTAAAATTGTGCTTAATCATTTTCATGCTAAATCTAAATTTGTACCTATATCTCATTATTGTGGAGTTAAAGGTCATATTAGACCAAATTGCTATAAATTGAAAAATGCTCACAATTATTATGAAACAAGAAATTTATCATATAGACCAAAATCTCTTCATGCTTATAGAAAGAATTCTTATGTGAAAAATAATGAGCATAAATTTCTTGTAAGAGAAAAATTCATGCATAATATCTTGTGTTTTTCTTGAAATTTGGACATAAATCTTATGTTTGTTATTTGTCCAAATTGAATGTTATGGAAAATGAAACTGGAAAGAAATGGGTTCCAAAACTTAATTGTACTAACCTACATGGACCAAAGAAAGTATGGATACCAAAATCTCCTTGAAAATCTTTGGTTAAAATACACATTTGGTCCCTGGACTTTCATTAAAGTAACAATTTAGTCCATGAACTTTCAAAAGTAACGATTTAGTCCTGAACTTTCAACTTAGTAACAATTTAATCCTTACCGTTAAATCTCTGTGAGTATTTAACAGAAAATCTGATGTGGGATGCCAACTAGATCTATTTTTAGCTATTGAAATGCCAACTCTGCATCTTAAAAAAGGGAAAAAAAAAGAAAAGAGAGAAAAAACGCAAGTCAGAGAAATGCATATTCACTAGCCGAAAATCGTCTGCGTGTTGATTGGGATATCCCAACCTTCCGGCTTTGGGAAACATTCGATGTTGGTTAGTTTTTTGCCCAATAGAACTAATCCAGGGGAAATAACAAAGGCGGAGGATTCGATTTCCTCGTCGAGAAACATTTGATACTCACTCTCCGACAAGTAATCTAACGTTGAGAGCTCGCCGGCAAAGGCGTAAGTTCTTTGGTTGTTTTGGTAAATAGGGAAAATGGCTTCCTCCAGAGAGTTTTTGGTTCATTCTCCAAATCCATTGGGCTCGATTTCGACATTTACAGAAATCCAGTACAAATCCAGCCGTCATCGGAGAAAAGCTCTGATGCTGAGCTTCTTCAAGCCATTGCCATGGGTATAATTATTAGCTTGTTGGAGAATATTGGAGTCTTGAAGAGAAAGGCAATGGGGGTCGACGGTGACTAGAGAGAGCTCGAGGCCGACACCTTCTGTGGTGGTCAGAGTAGCCACGGCTGGTTGGAGTGGAGGGCGTTGATTTGTTCGGTAATTTGCTGGATTTGGATGTCGTCGATCCCGTGGATCCATGTGGGAGATAATGCAAGGCTTGTTCTTTCTTCCTTTTTTTTTCCCTAACCCTGTAGGTTGTTCTTTTTTTCTTTGTTTTCTTTAAGATGCAAAGGTGGCATTTTAGCATGTAGAAATAGATCTAGTTGGTATCCCACATCAGTTTTTCTGTTAAATACTAACAAAGATTTAATGGTAGGGACTAAATTGTTACTAAGTTAAAAGTTCAGGGACTAAATCGTTACTTTTGAAAGTTTAAGGACTAAATTGTTACTTTAATGAAAGTCCAAGGACTAAAGGTGTTTTTTAACCAAAATTTTTTGTAGGTTTGCTCCACAATTCAAATTTTGAATGGTTGCTTGGTTCAAAAAGAACATGATCACAAAGGCAATTCTACAACTTTTTTTTATTAGAAACAAAATAGGGAGGAATGAATGAGTAATATTTCTCATTAAAAAAAAAGTATCTACAGCTCTCCTTTAAGTACTAAAAAAACCCATGAATAGTCATGTTTGGGGGTAAACATACCCAGAACACGTGGAGGACCCTTACTGGTGTTTGAAGAAACTGGATAAGAGGGATTGCCTAGGTCCACCTCGGCCCTGCCGTGGAGACCGGGTTCGCCCATTATAAAAGACTAAGTATGGGCGTCAAGGTTCGACCTGGTTGGGGTCCGACCTGCTTGGAACCCGATAGGTTCGACATAAGAAAAGACATATAACCGCCGGTCGTGTGTACTGTCGGATCCATCACCTATAAATAGAGGGCTCCATTTCACGCTCAGGTATCGAATCTCACCTCGAACTAAATACAGAATCTGATCTATACTGACTTGAGCGTCGGAGCGCTTACCCTCTTGTGCAGGTCCACTCTCGTGTTCAGGTCGGAACCGGAGACCGGGTTCGAGCTCGATTCGTGAAAAAAACCGTTGTGCAAACTCTTGCATAAACAAGTCACAAATACAACGTGACTTATAACTAACAATCTATTTATACTAATAACTTAGTATCAAAACTAATTTTGTTACACAAACCTCTAATACTCCCCCTCAAGATGAATGATGAATGTCAATTATAATCCCATCTTGGACATCAACAATTGCAAAACAGAAGCAACAAGCGGCTTTGTAAAGGCATCAGCTAACTAAGGAACGAACAGGAAGCAAGTGAAAAAAGCCAACTTGAACACAATTTCAAACAAAATGACAGTCAAGTTCGATTGCTTTGTTCGTTCATGAAAATTTTGATTAGAAGCAATATGTATAGCAGTTTGATTATCATAAAACAACAAAGCAGAACATCAAGATGAATGATGAATGTCAATTATAATCCCATCTTGGACATCAACAATTGCAAAACAGAAGCAACAAGCGACTTTGTAGAGGCATCAACTAACTGAGATGAGGAACGAATAGGAAGCAAGTGAAAAAAGCCAGCTTGAACACGATCTCAAACAAAACGACAATCAAGTTCGATGGCTTAATTCATTCATGAAAAATTGGATTAGAAGAAATATGTATAGCAGTTTGATCATCACAAAACAAAAAAGTAGGAGGAGAAAATGAATCTGTAATTCACCGAGTAATTGACTAAAGATGAGAGTGCAGGATCTAAATTTGTAACAAATATTCGACTTTGCTTATGCGTCTCCCAGTGCAAGCCGTCGTCTCCCAATCCACCACGGCTTGCACGCACCTTCTCTTGATCCAACCAACTCATGCAACCAAATAAGCTAACATGTAGCTGCTGCCACGGCTCAATATTCAGCATCAGCGGATGATCGAGAAATAGTAGTTTGCTTCTTGGTCTTCCATGAAATAAGAGAAGAGCCAAGAGAAATACAAAAACCAGTTGTAGAATGTCAGGTATCAAGACAAGACCCCTAATCAGCATTAACAAATTCTCAAAGTTGAAAAGAATCAGAAACAGAGATAAAAATACCATGTCCAGGAGAGCCCTTGCGATATCAAAGAAGATAATGGGTCGCTTTCAAATGAGTTGTACTAGGCTTGGAGACAAATTGGGTCAATTTGTGGACTACAAAAGTAATGTTCGGCCTTGAAATAGTAAAGTATAATAAGCGACCAACAAGACGTTGATACACAGTAAAAAGAACCTTCACATTGGCCATTTTTGCAACAGTAGAAAAAGTTTCAATAAAGTCAAACCCTTCTTGTTGAGTATATCCTTTAGCTACTAGACGAGCATTGTAGCATTCAATAGTACCATTAGAATGATATTTGATTTTATAAATCCAACGACAACCAATAGAATGATGAGAAGGCGGTAAGGGCATAACAGTCCATGTATTATTTACCTCCATAGCACGAAGTTCATCAGCCATTACAGCTCGCCAATGCGAATGGACAACGGCCTCATGATAAAAATGTGGCTCATGAGCAGTAGAAACATTCAAAGTAAATAAGCGATGAGAAGGATACAACTCTGAATAGTCAATACACTGCTGAATATGATGTTTAGTAGAAACTGGCATAAATGAAGAATTGGATAAAAGACCATAATGATAGTCTTGTAAATAAGATGGAGGTCTAGAAATACGGGTTGAACACCGAACAGTAGCATTATGAGAAGAATCATAGATATTCTCAATAATAGGACTAACATCAAAATGGTGAGAAACATCAGCATTATGTTCAACAGATGCAGAAGTAGGCAAAGATGTAGCATTATGTTCACTCATAGCAGTAGGATTATGTAGTGTTGATATCGCAGCAGAAATATCAGTGTTATGAGATAAAACGGCAGGAGAAGAAACATGAGACATATTAGAAAGAATAACATAGGGCTTACTAGGCATAAGATCTCCTTGAAAATCAAAAGCTTTAGGCAACACAAAATATGGAAATGGATCAGGCAAAACACCAGTAGATAATTTGTCAATAAAAGAAAATACCTCCTCACGAAAAACGATATAACGAGAGAAAAAAATGTTGTTGTATACCAAATAAATGGAGGATATCCAATAAAAAAAGTTGTTCGTGCTCTAGGCTCAAACTTAGTCCTATGTGCAGTCAGTATAGAAGTATAGCACAATGATCCAATTGCTCTCAAGGAACCATAGTCAGGTTCAGTTTGATAAAGGCATGAATAAGAAGACTTCCATGCAAGAATAGGGGATGAAGTTCATTGACAAGAAAAACAACAGTCAAAATACATTCCCCTCAAAATGTAATAGGAACCCAAGACTGGAAATAAAGGGCGCGAGCAACATTAAGAGTATGTTGATGCTTTCTTTCAACTACTGAATATTGTTAAGGTCGCTCTATTGAGTGTGCTGCCCTAAACTCGTAGTTTGTATTATTGTAAAAACAAATTTTTATTCAATAAAGTTATGTTTCTTATTCAATCAAATTTTTGTTGAGTTTACAACTTTGCATTGTCAAAATCCAATAAACTAAACATCAAATGTTATTTTCATGTGGTCGGGACAGTATATATAATGGGTATATATTTGACATATCCTCGATATACAAGTGGATAATGTCCCGGGAATAACCTAAAGGGTCTGTAGTATATGAATAAAGTTAGGTACCTTATCCTGGTAACACTACGGATACTGCCCACTTTGTAAATGTTACAAACGACCAGATCCAAGTCACTCGTGTGGAGACATGCGAGTGGGGGTATCCTATACAATGAGTTTGTATAAGAACGTGCCTCAAAATAGTCAATCTTTAGATGTAACGTCGTTGACTAATAAATTGTTATTTCATAGGATGACTAGACAACTCATTCTCAATCCTAAGTGAGTTATGGACTCCTGCCCGTGAGGGCTCGTCCTTTGATATGTATGGGTGAGAATAGCTCGAGTCACCGACTCAATATTCCTACCATTTTGGGGACGAGAACGAGTGGGGAGCTAGAAACGTAACTACACAAGATGGAATTCACTCTTTCTCGACTTTAAGGTAGTAGATGAGTGTTCCCTTAAGTGCTGACTCTAGGACTTGAACAAGGGACCCCACCCTCTCACTGGCCCAAGAGGGATTTCCGGTTATTGGTCGGACCATAACCGGGTTGTTCATTAGAGTAGCAGTGGTATTTAAGGAGGAAGATGTAACTCATGGGTAAAACGGTAATTTGACCCACTAGAGTTACGAGCACTTGTGAAGAATTGACTTATCGTTCATGGTCAATATCTGTGGACACATAAATATTCTATAGTGAGAAGAGTACAGCTGCGGGTTTTTAATGGAGTAACCCGCAGTTAACGTATGTTGATTAAGGTGGTTAATGAGTTTAACCGATTAATCTCGTAACGTTGGAGCTTCGGGTCTATAGGTTCATTTAGCTCACAACTGGTAAAACAAGTATCAAAGTTTTCTGAAAGAATTTGAGTTGTTCAATTTAGATGAGGGATTGTAGACTAATTGTATAAGATATAATTAACATAATGTATATAGATACATTGTAATATAAAATTAATTATGAATGACATTCATCATTAAACTATATATTATGAGAGTTATATTTGAATAAGATTCAAATAATAATTAATATGAATTGGAATCACATTAAACTATAGGTTAAAATTGATGTTAATGAGATTCACATTAAACTATATGTTATGAAAGAGATATACATTTAAATAGGATTCAAATAAAACTTTAATTAAATATATGATATTTAATTATTATTATTATTTATTATTTATTTATTTTATAATTAATTAATTAACGATACTTAATTTAATTAAGTATTGCTAATTAATTAACAACCCACTTCCTTTGCATTTTGCAAGGAAGTGGGAATTTGGTGGGTGGGGAGGTTGCTTCCTCCCCACTCCTCTCCCTCTCTTTAAAATGCAAGGAGTTGCATTTTTAGAAGATTTAGTGGTGTTTTAGTGTTTTTGGCACAAGAACAAAAACTCTTTCAAAAGCTCTCTCTCAAATTCCCTCTCTTTCAAAAGACTGTTCCCACAAATCGTTCCTTGCCTAGAGAATAGTGGGGAAGATCATTTCGTGGTGTTGGTGTATACGTTGCAGAACGATCTTCAAAGGTAAGTTCTTGTTCTTTGTGTTGTTTTTGCCTTTTCTTTATTGTTTTCTAAAACAAAATCAAAGCATAAGCGTTCATGTGCTTCTGTTGCAGGATCTAATCCCTTCATGCTCAACACAGGAACACTAATGAATCGCTCCTTTTGAAAGAAAGAATTCTTTGAATAATAACTCATCAACATTGTCCGAGCGAAAGCATTTAATACATGCACTAGATTGTGTCTCAACATAAGTAAAAAAGCGAGGAACAGTAGTAAAAACATTAAACTTATTCTTCAACAAAAAAATCCAAGTATAACGGGTGCAGTCATCAACAATAGTTAAGAAATATTGATAACCATTATGCATAGAATAAGCAAATGGACCCCAAACATCAGCATGCACTAGATCAAACGAGTTTATAGACATGTAATTATTAGAATGAAATGATAAACATCGCTATTTTGCTAAAGGACAAATAGTGCAACTATCAAAATGGTAATCAGAACAAGAACCAAGCGATAGAACATTCTTCAAAGCATTAAGACGACTAGAGGAAGGATGTCTAAACCGACGGTACCAAATATCTGTAGAAACAACATGGGAAGATGCACAAACAACATGAGACATTTGGTTAGGCAAAGCATTAAACAGGAACAATCTGTTCTTCAAGTTACCCTTTCCATCCTCCTCTAAGTGAACCTATCCTGGATGATACAAGAATTATTCGAAAAAACAACTAAAACAGTTGGAAAATCCCGCAACAACATGATGACCGATATGAGATTGAAATGGAATTGTGGTTTGTAAAGAACTCTATGAAGAAAAAGATCATCAGCAAGCTTGACTGAACCAGAGAATTGCACTAGAAAACTAGATTTATTTGGTAGATTAACATAAACTGGAGATATGCTTGAAAATGTATCAAACATAGATCGTGAACAGCATATGTGTATTGAGGCACCAAAGTCTAGGATCCAAGAATTTGATGTACTTGCCATATGAGTAGTGGATGGATCATCGGCACCAGTAGCAAGTTAATTAGATTATTGTGATTGCAACATAGTAAGGAGCTGCTGCCATTGATGAAGCACATTAGGATGGGTAGTTTAAACTGCTGCTGGAGAAGTCATTTGTGGTGAAGTCATCTGTGAAGAAACAGAATTAATTGGTTTAGGTTGAGAATTTGGGGTATAATTACGTTGGCCTTGATTTTTATATCCTGGAGGACATCCATGAAGTTTATAACATTTCTCAATAGTATGGCCTAAGATACCACAATGAGTGCACATAGGTCTGGTCTTAGGTTTAAAAGAAGAAGGAGTCTTAGGAGAAGACTTTGTCGAAGAACCAAAACTGTGAGAGCAAGGGCAAAAGTAGGCGATGTAGTGGATGAAGAAGAAATAACATCAATAGAACGTTGTTGTTCCTTCTAGTGAACAAGATAGAATGCCTTGTTTACTGGAGGTTATAGATCCATTAAAAGAATCATCATATACTCAAATTTAAGAAATTCAGAGGCTAATTTAGTAGCACTGCAAGTACACAGCAGGTGCAAACAAGATGGTATTGATTCAATTAATCCCAAGTAGTCTTCAATTTGGTAAAATAAAGACTCACATATTGTTGTTCCTGATGGAGAGTAGACAAATCATGCTTTAATTGGAATATTCAGGGACCATTGCTCTTTTGGAAGCGTTCTTTGAGATCTAACCATATATCCCAAGTAGATTCAGAGAACAGAATACTGGCATAAAGTTCTTTGGACACAGAGTTAAGTATCCAAGCAATAATCACATGATTATTTCGTATCCAAGCAAGAAGGAGATCTCCAGATGGATGAGTAATTGTGTCGTCGATGAATCCTAATTTGCTCTTGATAGAGAGTGCAATCAGCATCAAGCAACTTCAAGAAGAATTCTCTTCTGTTAAGACTTGTGTGACAAGAACTAGTCCAGTATTATCAGTGTGGTGAAGATAATACGAATTATTGGTAGCAATTCCCCAATGTGAATTGAGGAAGAAGATATATCAGGTGAATCAGTCGATGAATCTACTGGTAGATAAGAATAAGGGTCCATGGCAAATGATGACGAAGATGATCAATACACGCCAAAAAAAGAAAAGCAGAGCAATAAAGAGTGAAGGGATGTGAATCCTGGAGTGGAAGCGGATTTTCGTTGCTGATTTTTGGGACACAGAACCGAAATTTAAACAAGAAAAATACAGGGGAAATTCGAACCTTTGAAGAACGTTTCTTCAGTAAGTTCCCCTCGAACACCACCACTGGATCTTCCTCGCTATCCTCTTGGGTCTCGGGATCGCGCTTGTGGTAGCACCTTGATTGAAGAGAGGGAAAGATTGAGAGAATTTGAGAGAAATCCTGGGAGGTTTTTTTTCCTTCTGTTCTGTAACTCCTCTTCTTCACCTTCTCCAACACTTGGAGAAGAAGAAGGGTGACGTGGGGTAACTCCCCACGTCACAACACCTCCCACTCCCCTGCAATTTTGTAGGGGAGTTAATATTAATAATAATATTAATATTAATATTATTATTATATATATATAATATATAATAATAATTAAAATATATATAATATTAATTAATATATATATAATTAATTAATCAAATTAATTAATATAATTAATTATTAATCCAATTAATAATTAATAAATATATATATACATAAATAATTAACACTTAATTATTTATTATAAAATTAGAATCATATTCTAAAACATTTCTCTCGTATAACCTATAGTTTTAATGTACATCTTATGCATATTATTTTTAACCTATAGTTTTAATATGAATCTCATTCATATTAATTTTATTTGAATCTCATTCAAATAATATCTCTCATAATATATAGTTTTAATTTACAATTAACTATATATATTATAATGTATCAATATACATATAATCCCTTAAGTAATTTGAACAATTCAAATTCTTCCAAAAATTTGATCCCGGTTTTACCCGTTATGAGCTAGCAAGGGGACCTAATGGACCTACAGATCTGAAGCTCCAACGATGCAAGTTTAATCGGTCAAACTCATTGACCGAGTTAATCTAGATTTGTTAACTACGGGTCATTCCACTAAAGACTCGCAGTTGCACTCTTCTCACTGCAGAATGTTTTCGTGTCCATGGATATACGACCATTAATGACGAGTCAATCCTTCACGAGTGTTCGTAACTCAAGTTGGGTCAAATTACCGTTTTACCCATGAGTTACATCTTACTCCTCAAAGACCACTGCTCCTCTAATGAACAACCCGGTTATGGTCCAACTAATAACCGGAAGTCCCTCTCGGCCAATGAGAGGGTGGGGCCCCTTGTTCAAGTCCCGGAGTCAGCATTTAAGGGAACAGTCACCTACTCCCCTAAAGTCGGGGAGGAGTGAATTCCATCTTGTGAAGTTATGTTCCCAGCTCCCCACTCGGTCTCGTCCCCAAAATGGTAGGAATGTTGAGTCGGCGACTCAGGCCACTCTCACCCATACAGATCAAAGAACGAGCCCTCACGGGCAGGAGTCCATAACTCACTCAGGATTGAGAATGAGTTGCCTGGTCATCCTAAGAAATGACAATCTATTAGTTAACGGTGTTACATCTAAAGATTGTCTATTTCGCAGTCTTATACAAACTCATTGTATAGGATACCCCCACTCGCATGTCTCCACACGAACAACTTGGATCGAGTCGTCTGTAACCTTTACAGAGCGAGTCGTATCCATAGTGTTGCCAGGATAAGGTACCCAGCCTTATCCATATACTATAGACCCTTTAGGTTATTCACGGGACATTATCCATTCATATATCAAGGGTATATCAAATATATACCCCGTATATCAACTATATACCCCGTATATCAACTATATACCCAGTATATATACTGTCCCGATTACATCAAAAATAACCTTGGATGTTTAGTTTATTGGATTTTGGACAATGCAAAGCTATGATTCAACAATAAATTTATTGAATAAAACTTTATTAAATAGACATTTGTTTTTAGAAAATACAAACTACGAGTTTAGGGCAACACACCCAACAAAGAGGTGGCAGAGCGTGGGAAATTTAGAAAACAAAAGTCATGTTGACATCTGATACCATATTAGAAACAAAATATGGAGGAATGAATGAGTACTATTTCTCATTAAAAAAAAAGTATCTGCAGCTCTCCCTTGAATACTAAAAAACCCAGGAATAGTACAAATATAACGTGACTTATAACTACCAATATGTTTATACTAACAACTCAGTATCAAAACTAATTTACATACAAAATTAACAATCTATTTATACTAACAACTCAGTATCAAAACTAATTTTGTTACACAAACCTCTATACTTTTGGTGCTTCAAATGGATAATGATCTCATTTGGTAATTTTATTTATTCCAAAATGAGTATTGAAGAATTTTTTTTTATATATATTGTGATATTAGAAATATCATTGTGATTTTTTTTTATCCATTGAATATTTTTTTTTAGTTATTATTGGAGCTTAAATTAAAATTTGAAAATAAAATTGTTTTGTTATTGGAGGAGTTTGTTTGACAGTGATGCTTGGAGTGTTAATTTTCTTCATTAACTTTTTTTGAATTTTGTTATGTTATATGAGATTGAATAAATTACTTGCTTTGTTTGAATTTTTTGATAAAAAAAACCTCTATGTTTAATACTATTTGATACTTGGAATTAATGGTTAAATTTCTTTTTATAGGGGGCGTTCTAATAGTTTGTTGAATCCCTATTGGTTGATTAATAGAATTGTTTGTTTTCATTGCTTAAAATTGATGTCTTTATTATTTGAACAAATTGGTTTATTCTCTAGAATAAGTAATATATATTATTTAACAGTTGGTATAATTGGAATGAAATTGATATATTTTTGTTTGAAACAAAATATTATATCTTGTTTAAAGTCAATTTGAGTTTCTAACATTTGTTATGACCTTAGATATTTCATCTCTTGAAATTGGCATCTTTCTGCTATATCATATTTATTATGATTGTTTTAGTTATTGAATAATATTTACATTTTAGTATTAGTATGAAAATCTTGAAACATCTTGATAGATACATAGATATATATATATATATATTAGTATGCTTAATTTTAGGGGGAGTTATGTCTCTTGAAAAATATGAAGGTTTGATTGTTAGTCTCCTTCAATTTTTTTTTTTTTGGAATGAAATTTGAAGCTTTCTATAGAAATTTTGGTGCTAAATTGTTTGACAATTTATTATATTCACATTGTGCAATTTTATTATATGATTCATTTATTTAGGGGTCTCATGTTTTATTATTTTGTAATGATATATTTTATTGATTTATGTTTATTGCATTTTTATGGAAAGTGAAATTTTATGTTTATATGTTTTTATGATTTGTGCTTGTTACAATTGGTATTAAAATGATACGAAGATATTTATTTATCATGTTTGATTGATTCCAAAAGGGGAAAAAAGTATGAGTGTCTTATTTCGAAGGTCAAACAGTAAAGGTCAGTTTGTAATTATAGACCTATAAGTCTGTGCAACATCTCCTATAAGATTATCCCTAAATCAATTACAAATCGTCGAAAGAATGTGATTGGTTTAGTAATCTCTCGTGCACAGTCGACTTTTATTCCCTTCAGAGCTATTTCGGATAATGTCAATATTGGCCATGAGTGTCTTCATTTTATAAAAGGCTATAAATTCGATTTGAATGGTATGACAGCCCTCAAGTTGGACCTTAGCAAAGCCTTGACCGAGTTGAATGGGCTTATCTTGAATGTTTAATGAGAAAGATGGGTTTCAGTGATAGATGAATTATGCAAATTATATGTTATATTTCTACAGTCAATTTCCATCCTTATAAATGGCCCCCCAAGGGATTCGTTCTCCCCTTCTAGGGAAACCAGGTAGGGTGACCCTCTCCCTCTACCTGTTTCTACGCGCAGAAGGCCTGTCTACATTGATAAATAATGCTAACAGCTTGGGTCATCTTACAGATATTCAGTTTGAAGTTCATAGTCCTTGTATCTCTCATCTCCTTTTTGTAGATGACAGCCTCATTTTTCTGGAATCCTCGAAGTTCGAATGCCTAACTCTTAAAGGACTTATCGAATTTTATGGAAAGGCCTCAAGGCAGTGCATTAATTTCTCAAAATCAGCCCTTCTTTTCTCTCCTAATGTTCACCCTGAGAGGCATAAATATCTTCAAACCATTCATGTCAACTTGGTGAATGATTTTGGCAATATCTTAGGTTGTCTTCTGACTTCACTAGATGGAAAGGTTTGGACTGGAATTTCCTCAAAAACAAAATCTAGAAAGCTGTGTAAGGATGGAAGCCTTCCTTCTTTTTAGTTTGATGTAAAGAAGTTCTCATTAAGATTATTGGCCAGGCAATTTCATCTTATGCTACGAGTGTCTTTTGCCTTTTTAAAGGTTTTTGCACTGATATCTCTCAAATTTTCGCTCACTTCTGGTGAGGTTCAATCAATGACACTCGAAAACTTCACTGGATGAAGTGGGAAAGGATGTGTTTTCCTAAAGAACTCAGTGGTCTAAATTTCAGGGATTTAGAAGGTTTTAATCAAGCTTGGTGGCTAAACAGGTTTAGCTTGTGCTTCAGAATGCAAACCTTCTAGTCTCCAAAGTCTTGAATATCAAGTACTTCCAAGGCACATATGTTATCCATGCTCTGAACTCCAAAAACTCTTCTTACTTTTGGAGAGGTTTCTTATAGGGGAGAGATCTTCTTGTAAAAGGTATGCGGCTTCGTGTTGCCAATGACTCTTCTATAAGAGTTTTCTCAGATCCATGGATTCCAAGGCCCCTTGCTTTCCTTCCTATTACTACTATTAATGGGAATGATGATGTTCGAGTGGCTGGTTTCATTAATCAACGAGGAGAACTAGACATTAATCTAGCTAGTCTCTAATTTCTTTTGTATTGCAGATATAGATCTTATCCTACCTATTCCTATAAGTCCTTGTAGCCTTCACGACTATTGGTTATGACACTATGCTAAAAGAGGGATTTATAGTGTAAAGAGTGGGTACAAGCTTTTTATGCATTTAATTAAGTGCAGTGATGTGTCACTAACAATGTTAATTAAGGTGATCAATGGAAATCTATATGGAATCTTTCTGTTCCTTCAAAAATTAAATTATTTCTTTGGATACTATATAAATGTCATCAAGTTATTATCTCGTTAGGTTTTGAGATAAAAATTGTTGATAATCGTGCGTATCGCAAGTTCAGTGGGAGTAAGTATAAAGGAGATTAAAATAATTTATTGACATCCTTGTCACTAAGAAAGCAAATTTAGTCTCAATTAATGCCCAAAACAATATTGGAGTTGAGAAAATGGAGAAAGGTTACTTATTCATCGACAATAAGGAATCTAATGTAAGCTCAAGTATATGTACCTGTTTGATTGAGATGTTATGCAGATACTTAAGTAACCCATATATAGATAATTTTGGTAAGCAGTCAAATGAGGTAGTAAGGTATTTGTTAAGAACAAAGATTATATGCTCACATATAAGAGATCAGATCAGTTTGAGATCATTGGCTATTCTGACTCTTATTTGTTGGATGCCAAAATAGTGGTAGATCCACCTCAAGCTATATTTAACATTATCCAATTATGGAATCTAGCTACAAGTTTTTTTGTCACATGGCTGCAAATTTTAGAGGGTGTTGAAAGACTACTTGATGTGACGGTAAATAAGCTATATTTGATTAACATTAGGAATTCATAAATTTCTAATTGTGAAGGAAAGAGTGCATAGTAGACACAAATCTACAGAGCACATTGGGACATGCTCCATAACAGCAGATATGCTTGCAAAAACATTACCACCCAAAGTCTTTCATCTTTCATGAGCATGTGGCTCATATGGGTGTTATTGGATATGAAAAAATTATGTTTCAGTAGGAGATTGTATTGCTCTAAGATTGATTTGGACATACGTATTATGTATTTTGGATTCTGATCATAAATATGCAAATTAAGTTCATTATACTTTGCCTCATTAGGTTAAAGATTTTGATATCGCTTAAGTAAGAAAGAACCAGTTGGAAATAGACATGTATAGATCACATTTCATGTAATTTCCATGCTATACATCAATGGTTTGATCTATGTCATTTAGTTATATTTGTATTTGTGACCAATGATGGGTTTAGTTGTGTTTTATTGCAACGAATGCCTCTTTGATCCTTAATAATGTAGCTTGTTTAAATTTACTCCTTTTTACGATAGAAAATTTGAAGCGCATAAAGTCAAACGCATTTGTTAGGTTACATATGTGGTCCAGTGGGAGATTGTTGGAATTTTCAACAATATGGTGCCACACATATTTTAATTTAATGTGTTTTGCTATTTAATTATACTAGGAGAAGTGATATAATTATGTGTAAGTTCTGGTTCAATTGAGTAATTATAAAACGATCATGGTTAAAATGTATAGATACCACAAAATAATTTCCAAATTGTTGAGGGGTTAAATTGGAAATATTTAAACCTTGTAACGACTAGTAATTATTTGGTCGGTTACAGAGGGGTTATGGTCCCCAAGTTAGAAAGATCACGTCTGTTATTCTCTCATCCCTTCAAAGAGAGAAAAGTGAAAATGCCTTTTTCTTGGTATTGTTGAAATTCAGCAGGTTTATTTGTGATTCGTTTAGACTTGGAAGATCCCCTACCACTCAACAACGTTTAATTATGGATCAAGGTACGCTTTCGCTTATTTGGTATTAATTCTCTTGAATTAAAATGAGAACTCGATCTATAAAAGCTTTTAAGTTTTGGGTTTTAGTTCTCCCAACAGTTGAATCTAACTCTCTTGTGGCTATTCGTTTGATCTAGGGAGCATTGCAAACTTTAGGTGATGAACTGAACTGATTGATGGAGGTGGAAGCTCTTGCCTTATCTTTTGAGTTTGTCTCCTTCTCCCATGTCCCTCGTAGTTGCAGTAAATATGCTCATATGTTGGCAAATTAAAGGCTTTTTCTCCTGTAGCCATGTGTGTTTGGCAAACAAATTTCCCTCAATGGCTTTTGTGATAGGATGTGAATCTCGGAGCGGAAGCGGATCTTCGTTCATGATTTTTTTAGAAAGCAAAACAAATGTGCAAAGATGAAAATACAGGGGAATAATTTTTCCCTTACCTTTGAAGAACTTTTCTTCAATGATTCAATCTCCAGAACAACACCAAATGGTCTTCCGTGCTATCCTCTGAGTACCGAGATCGGGCTTGTGGGAGCAATTCGTTTGGAATAATTGGGAGAATTGAGAGAGATTAAGTTTGATCGAGAGAATTACTGGGAGTTCTTCGTCGTTTCTAAATGCAGAACAATTCTGCAAATAACCACCTATGACGTGGGGGAGTTCTTCGTCATAACTGCCCCCACTCCCCTACAATTAAGCAGGGGAGTGTTAATATTAATAATAATAATAATAATAATAATAATAATAATAATATTATTATTATTATTATTATTATTATTATATATATATATATATAATTAATATATAATTAATTAATTAATTATTTAATCATATTAATTAATAAATGTTAATTAATTATTAATCTAATTAATATATATATATATATATATCAAATAATTAACACTTAATTATTTATGTTATCACATAAATAGAATCATATTGTATAGCATTTCTCTCGTATAACCTATAGTTCTAATGTACATCTTATGCACATTATTTTTAACCTATAGTTTTAATATGAATCTTATTCATATTAATTTTATTTGAATCTCATTCAAATAATTTCTCTCATAATATATACTTTTAATTTAGAATTAACTATATATCATAATGTATCAATATACATATATTCCCTTGAGCAATTTGAACAGTTCAAATTCTTCCAAAAACTTGATCCTCGTTTTACCCGTTATGAGCTAGCAAGGGGACCTAATGGACCTACAGATTAGAAGCTCCAACGATGCGAGATTAATCGGTCAAACTCATTGACCGAGGTAATCAACATTCGTTAACTACGGGTCACTCCACTAAAGACCCGCAGTTGCACTCTTCTCACTGCAGAATGTTTTCATGTCCATGGATATAAGATCATTAATGACAAGTCAATCCTTCACGAGTGCTCGTAACTCAAGTTGGGTCAAATTACCATTTTACCCTTCAGTTACATCTTACTCCTTTAATACCACTACTCCTCTAATGAACAACTCGGTTATGGTCCAACCAATAACCGGAAGTCCCTCAAGGGCCAATAAGAGGGTGGGGCCCCTTGTTCAAGTCCCGGAGTCAGCATTTAAAAGAACACTCATCTACTCCCCTAACGTCGGGGAGGAGTGAATTTCATCTTGTGAAGTTATGTTCCCAGCTCCCCACTCGGTCTCGTCCCCAAAATGGTAGAAGTATTGAGTCGGCAACTCAGGCCACTCTCACCCATACAGATTAAAGGACAAGCCCTCACGAGCAGGAGTCCATAACTCACTCAGGATTGAGAATGAGTTGTTTGGTCATCCTATGAAATAACAATCTGTTAGTCAACGACGTTACATCTAAAGATTGTCTATTTCGCAGTCCGGTCTTATACAAACTCATTGTATAAGATACCTCCACTCGCATGTCTCCACACGAACGACCTGGATCGAGTCGTCTGTAATATTTACAAGTGGGTCGTATCCATAGTGTTGTCAGGATAAGGTACCCAGCCTTATCCATATACTATAAACCATTTAGGTTATTCACGGGACATTATCCACTCGTATATCAGGGGTATATCAAATATATACCTAGTATATCAAATATATACCCAATATATATACTTTCCTGGTTACATTAAAATAACCTTGGATGTTTAGTTTATTGGATTTTGGACAATGCAATGCTATGAATTCAACAACAAATTTATTGAATAAAACTTCATTGAATATACATTTGATTTTAACATAAATACAAACTACGAATTTAG
The DNA here is from genome assembly GCF_013281855.1 of Momordica charantia. Classification (NCBI taxonomy): domain Eukaryota; kingdom Viridiplantae; phylum Streptophyta; class Magnoliopsida; order Cucurbitales; family Cucurbitaceae; genus Momordica; species Momordica charantia. The sequence goes on along the minus strand of NW_028275165.1, from coordinate 8,791,269 downwards.
GGCAACACACCCAACATTTTGGATGTTGTAAAGAGTGATTTCCCTTCAAAATAGCCCTTGTGGCTTAATTTAATACAACTATTTCTTTAAAAAAAAAAGTTAACTTGATTGGCTACTTCTTGTCAACTACTCGGCAACCAGTATTGATTAGAGCACCTTTCCAATCTCGAACGATCCATCCAATTTTGCCTCGATCGTGTTCGTCACTCCATGTAAAGTCCATTCTGTTTTTTAGTTTCATGTTTTTGAAGAAAAAAAAACATATAAACATTATTTCTACTATGTGTTCATTGGTTTTGTTTATACTAAAAAAAACGTTATCAAAATATAAGCCAAGATTTAAAAACTAAAAATTTATGCTATGTTCGATATCTATTTGATTTTTTGTTTCTCGTTTTTAAATATTAAGCTTATAAAAATTACTTCAAATTTTGTTTAAAACTTTCGAATATTATTTTGTTTGAGTTAATTAATTTTCTATTATTTTGTTTTAGTGCCAAACTTTACCCAAAATAACTAATCCAGTTAAAATCTTGACACCTACAACCTACTTAACTTTCACCTACTAAACTAAAACCGTCTATTTCTTAAAATCGTTTTTAATTAAATCAATTGGCTTTCATTTTGATTTTATTTTTTTCAATTTTAAGTATACGAGACTTTTGGCCATTTTTCATTAGGGGCAACTATAGGAATGGCTAAAATAAATAACGCGTTTTAAAAATAGCCAAACATATAAGATATTGCATAAATAGCTAACTCACAATTTTTTTAAATCATGAATAAATATTTTAGACCAATATACCTCTGTAACAAATTAGGTATACATGCTTAATTTTAAGGATTTATTTGATAGAACGAATAACAAAATCAACAAATCTTAATAGTAGGGAATCAACTGTATATAATAAAACAATCTGACAAATCAAATTTAAACCACTCAACATTGATACTCTATATTTTGAAAGGAGATTTTGAAAATATATTTAAAAATTATAAAAAAAATTGTTAAGGTAGATTTTGAAATTTATAGATTTAAAATCTAAAATTCTTAAATAAGAAGGGTAAATATGAATATTTCTAGGAAAAATTATGAATCCTAACCTTTTGTTTGAAGAAGTTGGATTTAGGATTTGTATTGTAGCAATCTCTCCTTTTTGCCCCACATCTCCATCCCTCCTCCAACTTTCATCTCCACCTACAGTCCTCCACCATCCCACTCACGCAGTCGATCAATCATATTCCAGTCAGTTACTTCCGTCCGATACCGATAAGTTTCGACCCATTTCAGGTCAGTTTCTCCTCGTTCCATTCAGCACTCAGGTCATCAGTGTATGACTCGTCACCCAATTTTGGTCCACGCTCTGCCGCCCAACATTCCGCGTGTCGTCACAACGAGATCTACCCCACGTCGACCGGCAGTCCACTGTCGTCCAGCTGCCTCTTCAACAGCTTTTCGAAGGAGGTAAGTCCAGCAGTATTTTGTTCTTTGTCTTCCCGTAATTTAGGACTTTGAACAATGGAAAACGAAGAAAGTAAAGGTTTAAAAGCTTGTTATTTGTCTCCCCATAATTTAGGGAGAATTTAAAAATAAAATTTGTTTTTTGTTTTGTTGTAATTTAGGGAGGATTTTTTTCTTCGCCACTAGTGGCAACGAAGTTCTTGGTAATTAACAAGGGGGAGGAAGATCTCCACTCATTTCATTCATTCAGTGCCCCACCCCTGTAAAAGAAAGTCTAGGGAGAGAACTGGAAGAGAGAAGTAAAAATAGCAAAGAATTTACAAGTCTAATGGGAGAAGAATGGCTGACCAATCACATAAATGTATCGTTTAAAATCAAATTTGAGAAGTATATCTACTTAAATCCAACTACTTTATATAGTATATATATACATGTTATTGGTGACTTTCTAATTTTGATATTTCTTCAATTAGTATATACATTTATTGACCTCATAATTTTGATATTCTTTCAATTAGTACAATTAGTACATTTAGTATATACATGCATTGACCTCCTAATTTTTATAATTGAATTAAATTTTGATATATACATATGCTGACCTCTTAGTTTTGATAATTGAGTTGCATTGTGATATATACATGTATTGACATCACTGGTATTTACATGGACCTTCTAATTTTAGTAATTCAGTCGCATAGTGATATATACATGTATTTATAAATTTAATAATTTTTCCATTGGTATATGCATTTATCGACCTTCTAATTTTGATAATTGAGTTGCATAATATATTGCCTTCTTAGTTTAATAATTCTTCAATTGGTATATACATTTATTGACATTCGATTTTTAATAATTCATCAAATGTTTAAAAATGATGATATAAAGTTTGATGAATGGAATGAAAGGATGAATGGTGAGCCTATAGATGAAGAGAAGATAAATAAATCGACGTCGAAAGAATATTTAGAAACTTAATTTGATAATGATATGCGCTCAAATAAGTTAAGTAGAGGGAGCTTAGAAGAAGATACAGTAGAACAATGGCAGAAGGATGAGATGAGAGACAATAGAACAATGACAAATCATTTAAATTAACTGAAATTCAAAATAAAATAATTAAAATAAATAACTTAAATAAGAAAAACCCAAAAAAAATATGGAAAAGGATATTGTTGGAAAATCACCATATTTTGTAAAATTCCTAAAATACCCTTTAGCCATTTGTGTAAATTTTAAAACTAATGGCTATTTTTTAAAGTGGGTCCCAAAATTTAGCCACCCTCTTAAATTCCTCTTTTCATTACGAACATGAAAATATAGATATTAGGTATCAAATTGAGCCGACTAAAGCATAGAAAAATAAAGGAAGGTTGGGCCAAAACATTACTCAATGACAGCGCACAAAGCCAAGTGCACTGGCCATTTATTGCGTGGCTCAATGTTGCGCATTGTGCAGCATCAGCTCCCCTGCCGCACAATAAGAGGTTGGGGGAGGTCATGTGCGGCCCACCATCTCAAGGATGTGGGTCCTGATTTTTGTGCGGCCCATTGGGTCGCCAACCCATCTATAGACACCACCATATTGAGCCACCATCAATATGGTACCACTTTAGGCCTCACCATAGTACGGATTTCAGTCATGGAGGACTCACTTACCATTTTTTCACATACATTGGTCCCATTATAGAGCGGAATATAGTGTGGAAGTTGACTTTGACTGCCTCCCTTGACTTTTCAAGGACCCGTTCATACTGCAACCAAAAGCTATAAATAGAAAGGGCCTCTAACGTTTCAAAGTACGTCATTCTCTCTCAAGCCACTCTTTACTTCTCTCGTCTTAAGCTCATATACTTCCAGAGCGCCAGAACTAATAATATATATTAAATTGTGTATAAATTATTAATAATTTTTATGTGTTATGGTGGCGCAGCCCGAGTTCGAAGCTTTGAGCCCTTTTTTTTTTTTTGAAAATCCAAGTTTTGAGCCCCTGTTTGCGTAGTGTTGTGGGCATGCTTGTCCAGGGTGTGTTACCCATGGCCGCATGTCCAAACCATCCTCACCACTCGCTTTCCTTTCATGTCTTTAAAGCTTTCTAGTGTAATTTTCTTGTATCGGGTTTTTGGGGTTGTAGGTGGAAGTTGGCCGAGCGGCTTTGGAACTAGGTGTGTATTAGTAAGATATGTAAGCACGCCAAATTTCAAGCCAATCGGAGTTCACACGGGCCCTGTAGGCCACCGAGTGACTCCTCGCCACTTAAGACGTCTACACCTGCCACACCAAAAATGCCTTATAATGTACCTTAGGGGGGACCAAGTAGTCATCAAACCTCCCCCCGACCAAGTGTTGTATACTTTCTTGCAATCAAAGCTTTCTTGCATCCAATGTCTACAATGCTTGTTTTAAAGATGTTTTCAACTGCTTTTCTCTCTCACGTTTTCTAAAACCAATTTTCTCTTAAAACGTGAGCGGAGGCTAGACCCACGACCGAGATTGTCCGCAACTTACAGTTTTTCCCGGCTGACTTGCTCGTTTAAGCTAGAGCAAGTGTCGCACAATCGCTCGAGCTGCTTTGAAAAGGTGCGATTGTGACAAGTGGTATCAGAGCCAGGTTAGCTCCTCGACCCGAAAAAGTCCGGAACCATGGCGGCGACAAAACAACTGAGCAAGTCGCACGTCGACCGACTGGTGGAGATAGAAGAACAACTTCTCTACCTAAGAGAAGTCTCAGACTCCCTCCGTCTGCTGGAGGCGCGAGTTGATGAATTCTCCGAGAAGTTTGGAGAAATAGACGCAGTGAATGCCCGTGTAGACGGGTTGCCGATACAAGATATAGCCATGAGGGTTGAGACCCTAGAAAGCAAAGCTATGCGTCCTGGTAGCTTTGAACGTGGAGATAGTTCCACGAACCCAAACACACAGATAGAAGTACGTATGGGAGAGTTAAACAACTCGCATTCGGCAATGATGCAATTGTTTAACGAAATGACAGAAGACCTCAAAGTAACCATCGACACCCTTCGAGCTGAGATGACTGAAATAAGCACTAGATTGAACCTAACCATGCGAGTCGTGGGAAATTAGGCTCCCAACCAAGCGAACATGGGGTTCAACAAGTTGAAGGTCCCAGAGCCCAAACCATTCAATGGCAATAGAGACGCAAAAGATCTCGAGAACTTCCTGTTCGACGTAGAACAATACTTCAAGGCTACGGGGACAACGTCAGAAGAGATGAAAGTGACTTTGGCCACCATGCATCTTACTGATGATGCAAAGTTGTGGTGGAGATCTAAAGTCAACGACATTCAGAATGGTCGATGCACGATCAATAGCTGGGATGATCTAAAGAAAGAATTGAGGGGTCAGTTCTTCCCCGACAATGTCGAGTTCATGGCTAGAAGGAAGCTACGTGAACTCCGACACACTGGAACAATCCGGGACTACGTGAAACAATTCTCTGCCGTGATGCTGGATATTCGCGACATGTCAGAGAAAGACAAGGTGTTCGTCTTTATCGAAGGATTGAAATCGTGGGCCCGAACCAAGCTTTATGAACAAAGGGTACAAGACCTTGCCACCGCCATGGCCTCTGCCGAAAGATTGCTAGACTATAGCAGTGAACCATCCCACCCAAAAAAGAATGCTACAAACCCCACTGGGGGAAACAAGACGTTCAAACCCTTTACCCCAAAGAGTGGGGGAGCTGACAAGAGACCTCAAGGCCCGAATCCTGGTCCTTCCCGAGGACCCTATCCACAAAGTCAAAACGTTCAAAGGCCGATATCATGCTTCTTGTGCAAAGGTCCCCACCGGGTAGCTGAATGCCCACACCGAGCTGCCCTTACTGCCCTTCAAGCATCCGTTCAGTCGTGCAATGAACCTGAAGTTGGAACGGATTGTGAGAAGGAAGAAGACGAAGAAACACCTAGAATGGGGGCGTTAAAATTCCTATCTGCCATTCAAAAGAGGGTCAATGGACCCAAAGGAACGTCTGAAAAGGGGCTTATGTTCGTAGATGCTACGATCAATTGTAACCCTGCAAAGAGCACCATGGTGGATTCGGGTGCAACCCACAACTTCATATCAGAACAGGAAGCCTGCCGACTGAAATTGACTATTGAGAAGGATACGGGTAAGATGAAGGCCGTCAACTCCGAAGCTCTACCCATTGTGGGAGTTTCTAAAAGAGTGACGCTGAAATTAGGGACGTGGACAGGCAGTGTCGATTTCGTAGTAGTTCGCATGGACGACTTCGACGTTGTACTGGGGATGGAGTTCCTCATCGAACATAAAGTCATACCGATGCCCCTGGCCAAGTGTATGATTGTCACTAGTAATAATCCCACTGTGGTCACAGCTAGCATCAAACAACCTGGTGGCATAAGGATGATATCCGCGTTACAGTTGAAGAAGGGCCTCAACCGGGAGGAACCTACCTTTATGGCCATTTCGATGGTCGAACAGCCGGTGGAGACAAGAGATGTCCCACCTGAAATTCAAGTTGTCATGAGAGAGTATGTTGACATAATGCCAGATAGTTTACCGAAGACCTTACCTCCTCGACGAGGGATTGACCACGAAATCGAGCTCATTCCAGGAACTAAACCTCCAGCAAAGAATGCTTACCGGATGGCTCCACCAGAGTTAGCCGAACTCCGAAAGCAGCTAGATGAGTTGTTAAACGCTGGGTTCATCCGCCCAGCTAAAGCTCCCTTCGGAGCCCCTGTGCTGTTTCAAAAAAAGAAGGATGGGACGTTGCGTCTGTGCATTGACTATAGAGCCCTCAACAAAGTCACGGTTCACAACAAGTATCCCCTCTCAATCATAACCGACCTGTTTGATCAATTACACGGAGCTAAATACTTCACGAAATTGGATCTCAGGTCGGGCTACTACCAAGTGCGTATTGCAGAGGGTGACGAGCCTAAAACTACTTGTGTGACGAGGTATGGGGCTTTTGAATTCCTCGTGATGCATTTTGGATTAACGAATGCCCCTGCCACGTTCTGTACTATGATGAATCAGGTCTTTCACGAATATCTCGACCAGTTTGTGGTAGTCTATCTAGACGATATAGTGGTATACAGTCCGACGCTGAAAGAACACCAGATCCATCTCAGGTTGGTCTTCGACAAACTAAGGCAGAATCAGCTATACGTAAAGAAGGAAAAGTGTGTGTTCGCACAAAAGCGGATCACGTTCCTTGGCCACGTGATCGAACAAGGGCAGATCGGTATGGACACAGATAAGGTAAAGGCGATCCAAGAATGGAGAGTCCCTACCTCTGTGACCGAGTTGCGCTCCTTCTTAGGGTTGGCCAACTACTACCGACGATTTATCGAAGGATTCTCAAGGAGAGCCACCCCAATGACAGAGTTACTGAAGAAAGGAATGACCTGGATGTGGTCGAAGGAAAGTCAGGACGCCTTCGAAGATCTAAAGGCGGCCATGATGAAAGGCCCAGTACTTGGGCTAGCCCACGTGACGAAGCCGTTTGAAGTAGAAACAGACGCTTCAGACTACGCTTTAGGTGGTGTCCTTCTCCAAGACGGTCACCCGATCGCTTACGAAAGTCGCAAGCTGAATAATGCGGAACGACGTTATACCGTATCAGAGAAAGAAATGCTAGCAGTCGTTCACTGCCTCAGGTCTTGGAGGCAGTACTTGTTGGGCTCATATTTTGTGGTAAAGACGGACAACAGTGCAATCTGCCACTTCTTCAATCAGCCTAAGCTAACATCCAAACAGGCCAGGTGGCAGGAATTGTTAGCCGAGTTTGATTTTAAGTTCGAACACAAGGTAGGAAAGTCCAACCAAGCTGCCGACGCTCTTAGCCGTAAAGGAGAACATGCGGCCCTATGCATGTTAGCCCACATTCACGCCAGCAAAGTGGACGGGTCGATCCGTGACCTCATTAGAGAGTATCTTCAAAAGACCCCTCCACCCAATCTGTGGTCGAGCTGGCTAAGACCGGGAAGACCCGCCAGTTCTGGGTTGAAGGGGACCTATTATTTACAAGAGGAAACAGACTGTACGTGCCAAGAAAGGGAGACCTGAGAAAGAAACTCCTACATGAGTGTCACGATACTCTATGGGCTGGTCACCCGGGGTGGTAACGGACTTGCGCCTTGCTGAAAAAGGGGTACTTTTGGCCAAATATGCGGGAAGATGTGATGCAATACACGAAGACCTGTCTTATCTGTCAGCAAGATAAGGTATGAAGGACTAAAATAGCAGGGTTGCTTGAACCCCTACCAACTCCTACGAGACCATGGGAGAGTGTGTCGCTCGACTTCATCTCTCACTTGCCCAAGGTAGGAGAACATGAAGCCATTCTTGTCGTTATTGATCGATTTTCCAAATATGCAACTTTCATTCCGACTCCCAAGACGTGTTCCGCCGAGCTGACGGCGCAGCTGTTCTTTAAACATATAGTAAAGCTATGGGGAGTTCCGACGAGCATCGTTAGCGACAGGGATGGCCGATTTACAGGAACCTTCTGGACGGAACTTTTTTCTATTCTAGGTTCAAGCTTGAACATTTCCTCGAGTTATCACCCACAGACTGATGGTCAGACAGAGAGATTCAACAGCATGCTTGAGGAATACCTGCGTCACTTCATCGATGCCAGACAAAAGAACTGGGTCCAGCTGTTAGATGTGGCTCAATTCTGTTTTAACGGCCAGACAAGTTCTTCAACAGGAAAGAGCCCCTTTGAGATTGTGTGCGGAAGACAGCCGTCTATGCCACATATTCTTGACCACCCGTATGCGGGGAAAAGTCCTAAAGCCCACAACTTCACAAAGGAATGGAAGCTGAGGACAGAAATTGCTCGAGCATATTTGGAGAAAGCTTCCAAGCATATGAAGAAATGGGCCGACCGCAAGAAACGCCCTCTCGAATTTCGAGTAGGCGACAAAGTTCTTATCAAGCTGAGGCCAGAACAGATTCGTTTCCGAGGACGCAAAGACCAGAGACTCGTGAGAAAGTACGAGGGACCCGTGGAAGTCGTTAAGAAGGTGGGGAGTGTCTCGTATAAGGTGGTGTTACCAGCTTGGATGAAGATTCACCCGGTGATCCATGTGAGCAATTTAAAACCTTACCACCCCGACCTCGAGGATGACAAACGTAATGCTGTTGTGCGGCCTGCCATCGACTTCAAATGGAAGGAAGACAAAGAAGCAGAAGAGATCCTTGCAGAGAGAACCAGAAAGGTGGGGAGACTCGTTCGAACAGTTCGAGAATTCCTCGTCAAATGGAAGGACCTACCTGATGCAGAGACCAGTTGGGAACGAGAAGAAGACCTTGAAGCCTGGAAGACGAAGATCGAGGACTTCAAGCTGCAGCAGTTGACAGGGACGTCAACCGTTTAAGTGGGGGAGAATGTTGTGGGCATGCTTGTCCAGGGTGTGTTACCCATGGCCGCATGTCCAAACCATCCTCACCACTCGCTTTCCTTTCATGTCTTTAAAGCTTTCTAGTGTAATTTTCTTGTATCGGGTTTTTGGGGTTGTAGGTGGAAGTTGGCCGAGCGGCTTTGGAACTAGGTGTGTATTAGTAAGATATGTAAGCACGCCAAATTTCAAGCCAATCGGAGTTCACACGGGCCCTGTAGGCCACCGAGTGACTCCTCGCCACTTAGGACGTCTACACCTGCCACACCAAAAATGCCTTATAATGTACCTTAGGGGGGGCCAAGTAGTCATCAAACCTCCCCCCGACCAAGTGTTGTATACTTTCTTGCAATCAAAGCTTTCTTGCATCCAATGTCTACAATGCTTGTTTTAAAGATGTTTTCAACTGCTTTTCTCTCTCATGTTTTCTAAAACCAATTTTCTCTTAAAACGTGAGTGGAGGTTAGACCCACGACCGAGATTGTCCGCAACTTACAGTTTTTCCCGGCTGACTTGCTCGTTTAAGCTAGAGCAAGTGCCGCACAATCGCTCGAGCTGCTTTGAAAAGGTGCGATTGTGACACGTAGCTTCCATTAATTTTAATAATTCATTTTTATTTTAGTTTATTTATATAAGTATTCCAGTTTTTTAAAAAGGAAAAATAATAAAATTCGCGATTCCTATTTAATCCAGTCCTAACTCCTAAAGTTGGAAATTTTCTTTATGTAAATATTCTAAATTTGAAAAAATAATAGAGTTTATTATTCTACACTATTTTTATAGAAAAAATTGAAATATTTTTTTCATATAAATATGTCAATCTTTAAAATTGAAAAAATAATTTATTGTACATGATATATTTTTTTCTTCACTATAAATCATTAAAATTTATAGATTTGATTGTTATTATTTTTATAATTTTTAATTAAAATTTGTGTAGTCTATACAAGTCGTACAAAGTTTTTTATAAAACTATTTTTTCATATAAATTATAATTTTATATAATTTTTTATTTTCATTGAAAAAAATAATTTAGACATGTATATCTTATGAATTTTAATTGTTGGTCATATTTTTAAATAGATAATTTAAATCTTTAAAAATTGTCTTATAGATTCCGGAACTTTAAAAAATGTCATTTAGATCTTCAAACTTTCAATTTAATATATAATAGGAGTTTGAATTTTCAATATTTGTTTAATTTATCTATATTCTATTAGAAATTATCCAATAAACATAAAATTAAAGTTCATAAACCTATTTTGCACATTTTAAAATTTAGAAACGTATTAAACATAAATTTATTTAATATTTTAAAATTAATAGATAAACTTGTAATTTATATAAACTATATATATATATATAAACCCAAGTTGCATGTCATAAAATTCTGGATCTGCCAAGGCATATTGTTAAGAGTTTCTCATTGAATTGAATTGGTGAGGTAAGTGTGCGTCTGGGTTACGCTACAATTTGAAGAACAGATTAATTCCAAAAAAATCGGTTCAAATCAGAACCGAACCGGACTGAACTAAACCAAATATATAAATATATAAATATATATATATTATGTTTTGGTATTTTAGAACTTAGGGTTTCAGTCTTTGCCGCCGCTCATCCCTCTCTCTCAATCTCATAGTCCAATTCCATCTTTCTCGCCGTCGCCCGTCACCCGTCACCGGTCATCGGTCACCGGTCGCCGGTCGCCGCCGTCAGCTCTCTTTCTTCGCCTCATTCAGTCACACGAGGTACTTGTTTGTTTCAGAAGAAATCAACTCAATTCCACACGAGATTACACCTTATTTTTACGACTACTTTTGTTGTTGTTCTCTTCTCTCTGTAGTTCTTGCATCTGAGTTGTGATTGTTTCAGACATGGAAGTTGCGGTCGAAGCGGCTCAGGAACTCACCGAGTCTCACCACGATGTGAAGCTTTTCAACCGCTGGACCTTTGATGATGTCCAGGTTACATTTTGTTCTTTTAACTGCTTTGTTTGGATGCCATGTTGATTTCTATGCAATTTCTGATGCTATTCTGCTTTTCAATTATTGGGCTTTTCTCTGATGTTTGTTCCGTGTTCTTCCCATCATAGCTTCGTTTTTGGATTTCAATGTTCATTCAGTATGGTAGGCTTGTTATATAGTGTGTCCATTGACATATTTCTTTGGTGAATTACTTGCTAATTGTTTGTACTGAGATTCAAATCGTTCCTCCAAGTTTTAGTCATCCTACCTTGTACTTTGTAAGACTTTGCAACTTGTTTGTGTGATTAATTATTATGGGTTCGTTTGGTAATGTTCCCGTTTCTTGTTTCTCGTTTTCAATTTTTGCAATCAACTATGTTTCTTGTTTCTCCATTTTTTTTTGGGACATTATCAAAATTGTATGGAGACAATCAAAATAAGTTTTTTTCTTACTCTAAAACATAAATAAAAAGATATTTTTATCATATTTGAATCATGGATGTTAGGGTCCTCCAATTCATTTTTTCTTTATTAAAAATGAAGAAGTAAAAACAAGAAACAGTAACGTCACCAAACTGGCTCTAAATGCCTGAGTTTTGCAGTTCAAACTTTTGTACTGTCCCTTGATGGGAACAATAAGATATGTCTTTTTTTTGGTATTTGTTTATGTTTCCCCCTCTTTTTTTAGTGTTGATGTTTTGTTTCTTGTAATGGGAGAAAACAATTAAGGGTTTGAATCCATTGTCTACACTTTTCATTTTACTTGCGAGTTATGATCAGATAGTGTCACAGTGAGAAGCTTTTCTTTTCTTTTTCTTTTTTTAATAATTTGTATTTGCTAATTTTGTGTGGTACAATGGTGGTTGGTTTGTACTATTTGGCTTAAACTTGGCTTGTAATACCATGTACATTTTTTTACGCCTTGTGTGTGACGATTCAGGTTAACGACATCTCTCTGGTGGATTATGTTGGAGTTGCACCTGCCAAGCATGCAACTTATGTTCCACACACTGCAGGTCGTTACTCTGTGAAGCGTTTCAGGAAGGCCCAATGCCCAATTGTGGAGAGACTTACAAACTCGCTTATGATGCACGGTAGGAACAACGGGAAGAAATTAATGGCTGTGAGGATCATCAAGCATGCAATGGAGATTATTCATCTACTAACTGATCTTAATCCAATTCAAGTTATCATCGATGCTGTTGTTAACAGGTATACTTATATGATCCACTGAGTTCAATCAATGAAATGTTCTATTTACGTTATACCATGGTTGGTTAATCATGCTCGTTACAATTTGGCAGTGGACCCCGAGAAGATGCTACTAGAATTGGTTCAGCTGGTGTCGTCAGGCGTCAAGCTGTAGATATATCCCCGCTGCGACGAGTAAACCAGGCAATATATCTTCTCACAACCGGCGCTCGTGAGGCTGCCTTCAGAAACATCAAGACGATTGCAGAATGTTTGGCTGATGAACTAATCAATGCTGCAAAGGGCTCTTCAAATAGGTAAATATTATATCACTTACTGAACTGATGATCTCTCATCCATCCTTGAACAGCATATCAGTGAGTTCTTTTTTTGTCTGTTCTTGCAGTTATGCCATCAAGAAAAAAGATGAGATTGAGAGAGTTGCAAAGGCCAATCGTTAAGGATAATTGGAGGGAAAAAGATGAGTTATGTTTTTTTTTTTTTTGCTCTTTCCCAAGTTTTACAGACATGGTTGTCGTCAATGTTTTGCTTCGTTTTCCTAGCGACGAAACTTTCATCCAATACTTGATTAAGGATTAAGAATTAAGAGCATTGATATTGATATTAGTTTATATTCAATTTTGAGTAAATTGCTGAAGTTTATTTGCGTTTATAGACTTGTGTGGTATTTTCTATTTTGAATCCTTAATCTTATGTTTTAGAACACTGAATATTGTACTCTCTTTGAAGAATTTAATTATACCAAATAGTCCTTTGATCCTCGAACATTTTAAGAATCCGGTATGGTCCTTTGTTCTTCTTATATGTTTGGAATGAAAGTTGTCCTTTCATTAATTTAGAATACATTCTATTTTACATGTTTTAATTTTAACAAACATAAAATGAATTCATATTTAATATGAAGTAATATATTATCAAAGTTTGTATTTTTTAATGTAATTTTACATCTTAAAAATTTTAAATTATGAATCTGAAAATACTGAGAACATAAAAAAGTCGAACATAATCTAAGTTTCCAACTAAACATATCCTAAATTTTCTTAATGGTTTTAAAAACTCTCAATTAGGTTGTTTTGGTTAAACTTTGTTAATAAAAAGCTGACACAACATTAATTTAATTACTACATCAACTTTCTATCCCCAAGTTCTAACATATTTTGCAATTAAAATTTTTTAATACATTGAGGTAACTTGTGAAAAAACTTGAAAAAATTATGAACGAGTTGCATATTTGGAGACTGATTATTTTTTTCTCTACAAATATCTTCATTCTCTGAATGTCCTCTCCATTTCCAAACATCCCATGTCTCTATTCTCTAAAAAACAAAAACCAAAAACACAAGAAAACAAAAAACATTTCTCCTTTGATTTACATAAATGACCGAAATCTATAAAATTTGTAATTGTGTCAATAACTAGTCTACTGTAAAAGCCTATATTTAGTTGTCCTTACCCACCATTTCAAAGATTTAAGGAAAAAATATATTTTTGGTCGATTTAGTCCAACTTCACAATGAACATTTTTTTGTCCTGTTTCAGTTGTTCTGACTAATGAAATGAGGTGGTACTTAAATTGCTGATTGGACAAAATATATTAATATTTTGTCACCTTTTTCACATTCTTCTTCCTCTCCTTCTCCGGTGAACTCGCCACCCCGCCATTTTCTGATTCTTTACACCTAACAAAAGTGTGAGAGTGAGAAACAGTGAAAACTCCAATCCCATCCTCCCCCACTACACACAGACGATAAAACAACCCAGTCAAACCAAGATCTGCCACTCTGATTATGAACTATTCCATGAAAACTCCCATTTTTTGCTACTGTAACTCTCTCTAATTCCTCTTTCTAATACTCCAAATCGTCCATTCCCTTTTCGTAACCTTCTCCTCTCCTCTTCTCACTATCTTCGCTTCTTCTTCTCTGTAATTTCTGCACTCGCTATATCAAAGCTCTGGCTGCGAATACGTCTCAGGCATTGGCGCCTCCAACCTGAGGTCGTGGCCTTTGAATCGGACTTCGTGGTGATTTTGGCGGCGCTGCTGTGTGCCCTAATTTGTATGGTATGGCTAATAGCGGTGCCTCGGTGCACCAAGACGATCCTGCTTAGCTGCATAGACACTTGGCTAGGCTCCCATTCCTTTTGCTACCAGATTCTGACCATCGCGAACTGCTTAGAAGTGCTGGTAGTTCACGGCCGTCGTTCGCGGCGCTCACAACGACAATGAGAAGGTGAAGGGGAAGATAATTTGGAAAAAAAGATAAAAAGATAAAAGAAAGGGGAGAGTGGAATCATCCAAAAATATATTACTAAATTAATATATTTTATCCGGTAGCGATTTAAGTGCCACCTCATTTTAACATTAGTCAACTTTAAGAACAATTTATTAAATTTCAAGGACTAAAAGCATCTATTTGAAACTTGAGGAACCAAATAAAAATGTTCATTTTGAAACTGTAGGGACTAAATAGACAACTATTCCAAACCTTGGGGACCAAAAGTGTATTTTTTCCAAGATTTAATTTAAAAAATAATGAGTTGTCAATATTTAATGGTGATAAGACAAAATTATTCTTTACTAATGAGAAGTCAAATTTTAGCCTATCTATGCAGATATTATAGGGCAATCCAGAAGTTTGAGAAAATGCTTTAAATTGTCCTTCAACTGTTAATTGACTAACAGTAGGATGATGTGGAAGTTAATTTGCTGATTGGATTTTATGGAGTTCTTTAATAATATTTTAGAGGTGAATGGGCTATTATCTCTCCTCTTAAAAAGGGAAATCTTTAGGAATGGCTACTCAGGTTATCGTTAGGTCAAAGTTTTTTTAAATTACATGACATAGCTTTGGTTTTCTAGATTTTAGGGGAGGTGTATAATTCTTTATTTATCCCTCTACACATTTCATGCCTATATTGCCCTTGCAGTCTTTCTCCATTTTACCCATCCACGTTTTATGCCTCCTACATTCCCTTAAATCTCTCCTCTAGCAAAGTTAATATTGAAACCACCTTAACTACAAAATCTACATAATTCCTAAAATCTTTCCACAAAATTTAAACCACAAAATCTACCTATATCATAGGTAATATTGAAACCACCTTTACATATATGATTAAAACAAGTTTAAAATGTGTTTAATTTTTTTAAACAAACCTAACTAATTGGTTTGAACATTCCACTATCATCAACAACCTTAAATACAGTGTTTCTTTAACATTCTTACACAACGTATCATTAATCCCCACCCATTTTATTTTTACATTTTTTCAAGAATTAAATCAATCAAGGGGGGAACATTATGCGATCATTGTTAGCCACGATTTTAGTTGGGAGGAGCACAACAATTATCAAGGATTAATTAGCGGGCACATTTCAATTCCATTCGATTTCACCCTACAACAACTCTGTGAATGTATCTCTAGAGATCTTCATTTTCTAGAAGGAAAAAAAATTACACGTCTTTCACTTTTCAGATATGGTACTGGCAAGTCGATAATTATGAGGCTGTTAGTAGAAAAAAAATTACACGTCTTTCACTTTTCAGATATGGTACTGGGAAGTCGATAATTATGAGGCTGTTAGTAGATAGGGACGTGGCGTGGGTCATATCCCTGTTGGCAGATGTCAGGTGCAGCGACTACGACATAGTTGTAGATACTGACCTCGTATATAACACCATCTACGGGGGTAGTGAAAGTTCAGACGCCGAAAATAGATTGAAAACTATATGCAGAAAATAGTCATATTTTGCATCACATAATCTTTCTTTATCACTAAATCGGAACAAAGATCAATGCATAAAATATGACAAAAAGGTAACCAAAACCAACAAAATAAAAAATGCATATTAGCAATCAAGAAAACATATATTAATATTTACCTAAGGAGAGATACGATGGATGTGTCAATATATGGCTACTAGAGGTTATGTCACAAAATAAGCCAGAGACGTTGATACGACGGGGTAGATATAAGATTCTATAGAGTAGATGGCCATTTTGACTGGGTTATCCTTTGTCCATCAACATTCATGACTAATATGCCACGATTATTACATTCTAAGAAGTTGCATTTTAATTCTTGATATATGAGAATTAGTCATGAGTTACTGAAACATTACTCGAAAGAATCTTCCTATTGCAGCAAACCCAGTTCTTAGAAAATTATATTATTAACGAAAAAAGAAAACTCCACAAGATTCAACCATTGAATCAAGCCTCAAAAACAATTCGTCCTGTAGAACCAACAAATACGAATGCGTATTCCTAATATTGTTAAAATTAATTAGTTCCTAATGAGTATCAACCAGTACCACATAAGTATCAATTAGTTCTACGGGAATCTAATTGGATGTTCTTGATTTTTTTACAATAAATTTTAGATATTTAACAATAAAATGGTTACATTGAGCTAAAAAACATCGGAATAGACAAGTTCCAGGTACTAATGATATTTATTGAAACATCATAATTGAGGTCTGTGTTTAAATTTATTGAAATTTGAAATTTAAGATGAGATTTTAGATTGCAAATTTATTTAAATTTTTTTTTTTGCAAATTAAACTACCGTACAATCTAATTTTAACAATATTTTTATTATTTATTATTTAATCTAAACTATATTTTCAATATAATCTCCCCAACTGACCATATCTACAAGGTGTCCTAAAAACAGGTTGTGTCCAACAAAATCCCTTGAATATTAGAGGTTCCTAACAAACGGTCAATTATTTAAACCTCATTTATTTAAACAACATTCAAAATCGATTGATGAATACCCTTGTTGGATAAGCAAGAGTGGGAAGAGGGATGCCAAAGATTGTGTACGCCGAAGAGGGACGCGGAAAGCTTGAGGCGCACGAGGCTTCATGGGCTTGAGACTTAATTGAATCAAATTTTATTTGATTTTAGGAAGGAAGAGTTAGGGCAAGTGTGGGAATGAGGAGTTAAAAGGCAAAAGTGGGAAGGAGTCATTTGAGTTGTCTTCTCTTCCATAATGGATCCTAATATGGTATTAATCTTCAACTACTACATTTATAATTTTAAAAACAGTACTTTACAACATCAATCTTTATTTTTCCACATTGGTATGGTATCAGAGCTGTGAGTCTAACGACAAATACTCAGTTCCAAGAAAAGTACAAGAATCAACCAAGATATATAAAAAAGAATGACCGACTCTACTGAAGCAAATCCATAAATTTCAACACAGCGAGGGGTGAGCTATTGCTTTTTACTAGGACACATGAATAAGCTACTTTGGGCATGTTTAGTAACGTTCTTATTTCTTGTTTCTCGTTTCCAATTTTCTTAAGACATCGAAACATTTTGCAACTAACTATGCTTCTTGTTTCTCATTTTTTAGGAACATTTTCAAAATTATATATAAATTTTGGAAATAACCAAAACAAGTTTCTTTTTTCTTATTCTCATTTCTCATTTGTTCCAAAATAATAAATAAAAATATTGTTTGATCATACTTGAATTCATGGATGTTGGGAACATATAATTCATTTTTCTTTATAAAAAATAAAGAAACAGAGACTTGAAAAACAGGAACGTTACCAAACGAATCCGTTATCTACCTAAATTTTAAATTAGTGTTTATCGTAGTTTAGGATCAAGGGATTCAAGACTTTTAAACTCTAGATGATTGTCCCCTCACCAATTTGGCCTATACACTCGTAAATTTGTAAGTTGTTTGAGTTAAAATTTAAATTGTTTTCTCTATTTTTTTTTACTTCAATTTAACCTTCTACTATTGTTACTAAATTTTATCATCCAACTTAAAAAAAAAAACAACAAACAAAAAAAGACGAAAACAAAACATCCGTGACATGTAAACAATTCTTTCTTTCTCCATTTTTGTTGCATGCAACTTCACCTCTATTTCTATTTTTCTATGAATTTCTCACTACAAAACTACATTGTCGTTGATGCCAAAATCTACCTAAGTTCTATGGAGTGACTTGTTAAGTCGACACGAACTGTTCGGAGCGAGCTTCTCTTAGGTACCTGCAAAAACAGGTAAGACACTATGACGCTCAAATTAGTTTGGAATCCGAGCTTGGACATATTAGCTTTAGACAGATTCTCAATCTAATTGGGCGAAATGTAGGTGTATTTATAGTGGACTAATGGGTTGTTTTACGTCTCATCAATCTTAGTTCATTGTTTCAGAGTTAGGTGACCTACCAAGTAAGGTGGTCGTACCTGGTGACTGGATCGAACACCCCTAAGAGATCGGTGTCGTAGTTTACTTTTGTAGCTCAAGGGTTGCCATCCAACCTGTTAGCTTGGGGTGTTTTCTTTTGATCGGAGATAGATCGACCTCCGGCAGTCCACCTCCAACAACTGATAATGAGCATCTAAATTTAAGAAATTTGATATGTTTATTAATCTTATTTTTTGTATGAGTTGATGAGTTTGTTCATGCTATGTAACTTTTTTCCTTTAGCTTTTCCGTTTCTCTTTGGTTAAGTTTCACTACATACACCACTCACCGCTGTCAAAAGCTGCAAACCAAGAAGAAAACAAAGCCACAAATCTAACTTTTCCATGTTAAGTGTTGTCGCATTCTTTATACTTAAAACATTCAAGGTTTTCCTTTCGTTGTCAAACATCTTCCTTAGCTTCATAATTAGGATATTTGTAGAAATCGTATTTGATCCGATTTATTTTTTGTTATTTATCTATTTATTTATATATTTATTTATTATTACTTTATTAAGTTGTATTTTAGTTGTTTTGGTTTAAAATATCATAAGTTTACTTTATTATTAGTTTTAAGATAAAGTATTAATTAAATTAAAAAATAAATTTTATTTTAAAAGAATTTGATTTATTATTAAAATAAAAGAAATAAAAAGATTTGATCTTGAAAAGTAATTTTGTTTTAAATAAATGATTTGTTTTTTAAATAAAGAATATTAATTCTGTTTTCTCGTTTTTCCTTCTTCAAAATCCAACGCGTGGCTTTCTTCTCCCTCTTTTTCTTTTTTATTTATTTGACTATTCTATGCTACCGTTACCACTTTCTCATATTTAAAGAGGTTTCATCAGCAGTACAAAGAGTAGAAAGTAAAGAGAGTGTTTTGGTTTTTTTTTTTCCTCTAAAAGAAATCACCTCCCTCTCATAACCCACCATGAATCCCTCACCTTTTCTTTTTATTTCTCACTCTAAAACCCACATTTTTCCACCATTTTCTTTTCTTCTTCTTTCTCTCTAAAACCCTATATATTTCCACCATTTTATTTTATTTTTCTTTCCCTCTCTAAGAACCCACCGTTCTTCTTTCATAACCACACATTTTCTTCTTTCTCTCTCAAAATCTCACTTTTTTCCTCCATAACCACCACTTCTATCTCTTCTCCTTTCTTATCTCACCACCACCGCCTTCTCTCCTTGGCTTCCTCACGAACTCGGGCGGCGGCAAGACCCAAATTCCGGCGATGTTCTAAACGGTCGGCGAGCTTCCGATGCAACGGACTCCGGCAGCGTTGTACCTCCTCCACTGCAGTAACGGATCCGCTGGCGATGCAGTCTCCTCTATGCAGCAGTGGTACTCTGGCTACCTCCCTCCCGGTAGGGTGCTTTAAGTGAGTAAAGAAAAAATACGTTTTGGAAAAACATTTTTTTTTTTTGGAAAATTAGTTTTGGAAAACATGTTTTAATTTGAAACATATTATTTTTGTTTTCATAAAAAATGATTTTCTTTTCCTTGGAAACAACGTTTTTTATAAAGATATTAGATGAGTGCGTCACATCTCGTGAAAATGAGGAGGAACCTGGTAAATACACTAGTTTGCAGAAAGATGGCCATCTCATATTTTCTGGAAGAAGTGTCTTTGTTTTAGTTGTCAATAATGATGGTTGTACTCCAACCTTGATATTGTTAGTGAAAATGCTCAAAAGAAAGTGTTTTTAATGAGAAACAAGTTTATTTAAAAGATAATTGAAATCATTTAAATTAAATTTAAATAAGTTTTTTTTGAAAATATAAAAGATTTTGATAAATAAGTTTTAAAACAAAAAGAATTTTCTTTTATTAGTAAATCCATATGAATTTTAAAATGATAGATTTGTTTAAAGTTTTAAACTTTTCTAATTCAAAATAAAAAAAATTGTTTTAAAATAAAAGATTTGTTAAATAAGTTAAAAAAATGAATAAGAGATTTTTTTTAAATAACTAAAGAAATAAAACGAATTTCAAAATAAATAAAAAAAAGTTTTTATTATTATTTTCTTTTTAAGTAAAGGATTTCGTTTAAGATAAAGTTTTTTTTTAAACAAAGCTTAAAAATGAAGTTTTGTTGTTTAAAAACAAAATAAAGTTTGTATTCTAAGGTGTTGGCACATTGGTAAGAGGTTTGAGTACATTTTCATGTCACAAGTAATGACGGAAATTGGAACCTTCCAATATTTTCGAAGTGATAAAATTTTTCTAATGGCTTTTGTGCCACTCATACCTATTAATTCATATCTTATAACAAAAGTGTGTCAAAACACAAAAATATTTCTTTCTTGGACCAAATAAAATAATAGGATAAAATGTGGTACCGAAAAATTTATGGTTGATTTCGAGTTTTAATCGTAAGGCTTTAAATGAACCACTATTTTTTTTAAAATAAAAAAAGAATGAAAAATCATTTACCTTATTTCTTCCTAGCTATTTGTTTAAGTTTTGGATAGAAGTGTTGCCTTTCAAAGGGGTTATAAATGTCCCTATTGTAGGCACCAAAAAACTTTCAAATTTATCCACTTCTATCAAAAACTTAGGAGTTCGGCTCTATAACCATAGAGTTTAATTTTATGTAAATATTCACGTTTTGTCTCTCTTAGGGTGAATTAGAGTCTACCATTACATTTGCATGCATTTAGAATGTACTAATTTATCGTGGGACAATTTGTAGCATATTTAGATAATTTTTTTTCCTCCTCAAAGTAAATAAATTTTAAAAAAAGAAAAACTATTCTTCCCATGCATCATTTTACAAGTCCATAACATAATTAACAAAAAAAAAAAAAAACTATCTTTCTCATGCATCATTATGCATGTCCATAGCATAAATTAGAAAAAATATCTATCTTTTTGTGTGCATCATTTTACATGTCTATGTCATAAACTAAAAAAATTATCGTTCTCGTGCATCATTTCATATGTATAAGTATATATATTTTTTTTAAAAAAAGAAGCAATATTTTCGTAGGCATTGTTTCACATAATCATTTAAAGTTCCCCTAATTTGTGATCCAACATTTGCATCACATCGTCTCATGCATATCAATTTCTATCTTAAAAAAATCAAAATATGTGCATTCTCGATTACATCATAATTAACACGAACTCTTAGAAAAAATAGCTCAAGAACCACATATTTACTATTCTTTATATACAGGGTACATAAAGTAGTATAACATGGAAGAATTTAATGCTGAGCTAAAGAAAATTATAGACGAAATCCACGAACAGGTCATGAATTGCTGAACAAAAAAAATAAGAGACGAGATTCAAGAACAGGTCATTGAGGTACAGAATGTAGAGCTAAAGAAGATGAGACAAGACATAGATAAGATTCAGGGGCAAGTCATAGAAATTTTTAATGTCTCAAAGAATATTGTTACACTTTGGGACATTTCCTAACCTAACAATTTAGTCGAACCTCATAATAATTCATCACCTAGGGTGGACCTATCTCTTTGTCAACCAATAGAGGGCTTCTCCCAACATAATTTATCACATGATTCTCAACTTTCTAAGAAAGACCAACGAGTTCCTACAACTTGTCAGGCTAAATTTACATCCAAGATGGACAAACATCAAAGGCCAATTACTCAAATAATTTAAAAGGTAAAGAAAAATAAAATGTTACCAATGGAAATGCTGAAGAAACTGGGAAAATTTCATTTCTAAATTAATACAAGCATGACATAGGTATGACCCATGCTCAGCAAAGAATAGGAAAAGAAACAACAAGGAAAGAATATGCTCAAAGATGGGGAAAAGCAACAGAACAACTACCAGTGCATTTAATTAATAAATAGTCACATCCTGAAACGAATAGAAGCTCTACTAAAGGAAAAATAAAGTCCGAACAGTAATCTTGAAGCGCAAGTGGAGACACCAACAAAGATCTGCGATATACAATCCTTCTACAGTATCCATAAACTCATTGGCTCTACAGTATGACCCATAATTAAGATCTCCAACATTACCAGACAATCATAGTAATTGGAGACAACTAAAGCGAGAGAGCTTTCATCCAATCACAATATCCTATACCGAGTTGTTATCCCAATTATTTCAAGGTAATCTATTAGCTCCAATACCCGTATAGTTATTACAACCACCTTATCCAAGTGGTACGACCCGCATGTTCGTTGTGATTACCATGCAGGAGCTATAGGTCATTCAACTGAGAACTGTACTTCACTGAAGCATAAAGTGCAAGTTCTAATGAAGGCAAAGTGGCTTAGGTTTTCAAAGGAAGATGATCCACACTTGAAGCACTAGAATCATGAGTGTACAAGATTATGAAAATCAATGTTGACCTATTGCTTTGCATTATCAATAAAGTATATTTCTTCTTTAAAGTCATATTTGAGATTGCTAAGATTAAAAGATAGCGAACGACTCATAGTTGGCTAATGTTAAAACGGCAATGAAGTTTTATTCATCCATGATTTAACCAAGTACTTGTTTAAAAAATAATGTGAGTATGTGGAAATTGAGCTATTTTTATAAAAAGAAAAAGTTAAAGTCATACATTCATTCATCCCTACATTAATCATATCATATCATTGGTTAAAAAAAACAAAAAATGTTTTCTTTGAAAATATTTTCGATAAAAAAGAAAATTACATGTTTTGAGATTTTTTCAATAATAATTTAATGTGATATACTCTTATCATTCTTGTTAGTTGAGAGTTTAGCAAGAATCATAAACCAATTATAGTAAGTCATTTGGAGGAAACAAAAAACTAAAAAAAAGAGTTGTGAAAAAAGAAATAGAAAATGAAAAAAATTGTGAATGCCTTCAAGGTCCTCAATCAGATATAATCTTTGAAGGAAATGGAATAACATTGGGCTCTTATGATTTACTGTTTCATGAATTGGTACTTGTATAGTTGCACAAACATTTCCTTATTTTGACTGTCTTTTATTCATATCTAAAATTTTAATTTCTTCTCAAATCTATTACGTCTTGTTCTTCAAGCTTAATCCTTGTCTATTCTGATATTTTGAGTAAAAAGTGATTCCAAGAACGAGGATAATGATTTTGAGAATTGGGAAGTTAACAACCTAAGAAATAGTTTCAAGATATCAATCTCCATTAATGAGTTTTGCTTGGGAATGATGTAGATATGGTTATTGACATATCAATATTCATATCAAGTATATCAATGGTTATTGACATTGAAATCGTGTAGATATATCAGTAATTAAACAAAGTATAGTGAATCCTAGTAAACTATGCAATAAGGAATAAAAAAAACACAGAAACGACACAAAAGATTTATACTTGTTAACTCAACTGTGGGCTACGTCCAGTTTTCCGCTACATGCGGGTTCTACTTTGATTATGGGATAAATATAATAGGTCTTACAAAACGCTCTACAAAGCTCTCTTTAAATGCCACAACAATGACCACCTAGCTTCTATGCACTACAACAATATTTACTTAAGAATATAGAATGAAAATCATCACAAGAATCACAAGAACGGACTGTCGTCGACCCTCTATAGACCAAGTTCTTCTTTTCTTCTCTTCTCTGCCAAGTACCATCGCCACCTTTTTGTTTTTCTTCTGCCTCTCTTTTAATCTCACGACAAAGCTCATATATATATATATATATATATATATATATATATATATAATAAGACAAACTTAAGGGATTGGTACATGGATAGCCTATTTAGAGATTAATTACATAAAAGGATTCAATGTACAAAATTTACATGTTTGTCATAAGATAATCCCCTTTAAGATGGTACCCATCAAGAATTTACTTTTATATCATTTTTTATTTACAACTAAATAATAATAATTTTCTGAAATTCAAAACGGTTTATTTGATAGGTTAGATTTTAAATCCCTTATTTTATGCTCATTTACACTTTTCATAAATAAAAATACCCAAGTAATCATACCCAAATCCCCAAAAATCTTTTCTTCTTCTCTGCTGGAAGTTTAAAAAAAACATCCTTTCGTTTCTCTTTCTTCCGCCGGTTTCTCCTCCTTCCCCAAACACCGTTTTTTTCGATCGTTTACTCTATTCACTCGCCAATAGCAGTCCGTAGCAGGCCGTCGCGTGAAGCTTCTCTGTTCTTGTTGTCGGCCGTTAACTTCATCTATCCCGCAACAGACCGTGCAGTCCATAGCAGTTCATAGAAGACCGGTGACTTCGTTCTCTTCGTCGGCCGCCCGTCGAAGTGGAGGTTTGTTAGTCTTCGATTTCGGTTACCCTGTTCATAAATAACAGTTGATTTCACAATGGTATATTTTCCATACTCATAAATCGATTTCTGATTTTGTTTGTTATCTTGAACAATATTTTTTTTCCCTTGATTTTTTTCTACTGTTTAACCCTTTCAAAACACACTTTAAAATGTCACCCATTCATTTTGTTTATGCAAGGATATGCACAACAGTGTATTTCAGATTGCAGCTCAAACTCGGCCTCCGGACCGATCTGAATACTTGGGCGGACCTGCACAAAAAGGTGAGCACTCCGACGATCAAGTCAGTATAGGTCGGATTCCCAGTTTAGTTCGAGGTCAGAAATCATCGTACCTGATCGTGGAGTGAGGTCCTCTACTTATTGGTGGTAGTCCCGCTAATCTCGCGACGGTTACACCCGGTAATCTCGGGACCGTCGGTTACACCCGGTAATCTCGGGACCGACGGTTACACCCGATAATCACGCCGCTGACAGTAGCTCACATCGGCCCCTACCGAGCTTCCCGGTAGGTCGGACCTCGGCCCTCATACTTAGCATCTGTCAACGCTAGTGGTGGTGATCTCGGCGGTCCGAGCTGGGCATGACTCATGAGTCATCTTGGAGCTCCAATAGGGGTACTCCACGTGTCTAGGGTATTCTCTTCCCCAAACATTGGCCCCCTCTCTGTCTGGTCCGATCTCGACCTGGCAGAGAAGTTCATTCGACTTGCTTTGGACGCGTGGTGACTTCCTATTCGTGGGAAAATATAACCGTTGCAGTAGATTTATCGTCGGAATATTCAAATATTCCGACGCTTCGGATCTTAGGGAGGATCCTAGCCGCTCGTTGATTACACGTGTACGGTGGGGAAATTTTTCCGACGAGCTATAAATACCCCCAATCCTTCAGGTCATACCTTACGTTCCCTGAATTCTTGGAGTTTGATCTGAAGGTAGCTCGAACCCTTGGTAGGTCGGTCTTTTCCCTCACTTTCTCTTTCGAACGTAGTTGCCATGTCGTCTTCTTTTAGCAGCAACTTAGGATCCGATGAGGATTTAGCTCGTAGGTTAGAGTCCGAGCTCGAGGAGATAGAAAACTTTAGGTTCTCCGATGACGGGGAGGATAGTGATGCCTCCACCTCGGGTCAGGGTTTGGAATACCCTTCTAGGATACCTGAGCACTACCTCGGATCCCTTCGTAGGGGGTTCGCTATCCCTGAGAACATCCTCCTTAGGATTCCGGAGGAGGGGGAGAGAGTTGACAATCCTCCAGAGGGATGGGTCACTCTCTACTTCAAAATGTTTGAGTACGGCCTCAGACTTCCCCTTCACCCTTTCGTCCAAGAGTTTCTTTTCCGAACTGGGCTGGCTCCGGCTCAAGTGGCCCCCAATGGGTGGGGTGTCATTTTCGCTTTGGCCATCCTTTTTTGGCTACGAGCTCGGGATAGTGAAGAGGCCGAGCTGTTAGATGTAGACCAGCTCCTCGCGTGCTTCGAAGCGAAAAGGATAGCTAAGAAGCCTGGTCGGTTCTATATGTGCGCAAGAAAAGGCGCAGGCGGTATAGTTAAGGGGCCGACCTCCATCAAGGGATGGGTGAGGAAGTGGTTCTACGCTTCTGGGGAATGGCTTGCAAAGGACGAGTCAGGTCGTTCCTTCTTTGACGTTCCCACTAGGTTTGGGAACCTAGGTACGGAGTAGTCCTTACTTCTTGTGATAACTTTATTTCTTGTTATTCAGGTCTGACTCAAATTTTGTCTTTGTGTAGTTTCAATCCGACCAGTCCCCGAGCTTACGCAAGCCTCCTTCGACACGCTGAAATATTACAAGGAGCGTTTTCCGAGGGGTAGGAAGGTCGGAACCTTGGTGACCGACAAGCTGCTGCTTGAGTCCGGGCTGCTAGATTACAACCCCGCAGTTCGTCCCATTGAATCCTCAAGGCCGAACTCCGAACTTGGTATGCCGAGCTTGCTTCCCCCCTTTTTCCTCTAACCTTGTGTTGACCCCTGTTTTTATTTTGCAGCCATGGTTTGCGGATTTGCAAGCAACGTGAAGCGCAAGTCCAAGGGCCGAGCCCATGCTCTTGAGGCCGCCCAGAGTTCGAAACCTGTCACCCCTACTGTGGTAGGGCCAGCCTCGGAAGATCCAGCCCCAGTGATTGAGCTGGAGTCTTCTGGGGGTCCTTCGAGGGAGAAGCGCCCCAGGGATCAGACCGAGGCAGTGGACGTCTCGCCCTTGGGCGAGGAGGTGAGGGAGGAAGTCCCTCTGAAGCGAAGGAGGAAGAAGAAGAAGACCACCTCCCCCTTGGAGGTCGGAGCTCGTGGGGCCTTGCCTGCGAGCTTCGCAGATCGGGTGGACGATCATGAGGCCAGGATGGGCGGGACGTCCGATGTGACGACACGGTTCAGAGTTGAGCCGTCAAGTTCTGGGGTGAGGGACCAGGTGTCCCGCATCTCGGCCGCAAGTTTGGACCGCTGCCTAAGGAAGGCGTCCAAATTTGTAAGTGACCCAGGGTCCGTTCTGCAGAGGACCATTGACTACGCCGCTGAGGTAAGATTGGTGTTTTTGCTCAATTTACCTAATAGGTAGCTCGGTCTAACTTCTTATTTGTACCTTTTCTCAGGCGTTCGTTGCTTCCATTCAATCGGCTCTGGCCGTGAAGGCCGAGCTGGATGGGAGGGAAGTTCTGGCAGCGAGGGAGAAAGAGGAGTTCTCTGCTGCCTTGGAGGCTGCTTCCTCCACCATGAAGGATGAGCTGCTGAAGGCTCACTCTGAGGTGGAAATTTTGAAGGCCGAGGTGGAGACCAAGGCCGAGCTGCTGAAGAAGGAAGAAGACAAACGCAAGGCCCAGCTCCGAGCTGCCCATGCTATCACCAAGGGCTTGGAGAAGGAGAAGTTCCAACTCCTCAAGGAGAAGGACGACATGCTCCAGGCGCTTGAAGCGAAGGAGGAGGAGCTGAAGCATGCGACTGCCGAGCTGGAGACGGTGAAGGAGCGTCTCAGCAATGAAGCTCTATTGGAGGAATCGTTTAGGCAACATCCTGACTTCGATGGATTTGCCAAAGACTTCTCTGACGCGGGCTTCAAGTTTCTCATGAAGGACATTGCTTCCGACATGCCTGACCTTCAGATCGATCTCGGTGGTCTGAAGAAGAGGTATGCTGAGCAGTGGGCGTCTGGGCCTAGCGGCACCCCTGGCCCCCAAGCGTTGGTGGATAAGTACGTCAGAGATCTGGACTCTGACTACTCCGACCTCGAAGAGGATCAGGTCGGCACCACTCAAGAGGGCGCTCCTCAAGCAGGCTCTTAGGCGACCACCCTTCAAGAGGCTTTTCGCTGTCTTTCTTCTCTTCTCTTTTGTTTTTTGTTTGTAAGTGTCAGGGCAGAGCTGCAAGGTCTATAAGCCTTGGCTCTGCTCTCCATTCAATAAAGAAGCTCCCATTTGTTTTTACTTTGTTGTTGGCAACATCTTTCATTTCTTTGCTTTTTCTTTGAACTGCAGCCAATGTCACCTCGCACCTCTTACTTTTGAGGTCGCGCCTTAAAATAATTTGAAAGTTTGAATTTGAATCTCTGTCTAGAATTCAATGCATTGCACCAACTCTGGATTTTTTAACATCGCACCCTTAACTTAAAAACGTTAAAAGGCTAAAATCCTAAGTCCGTAGCTGTTCTTCATATCGTACATCGTACCCTCAGGTTCAGAGGCTTGATCATTTTGAACTTTTCACATCTTCCCTTTACCCTGAAGGTTTGAATTTTAAGTTCATCAGTGGTTTTGGCATCGCACCTCGTACCCTTAGGTTTTGGAGGATTGAATTTTAACCGACTGCTGGAAAGTGATCGCGTGGGAGTCCGTGGCCCCCATTTAATTTCTGGTCGAACTCGGAATCATGAAATTAAAACATCACATTTATTCCGATCATAATTCTTTTGAAACAGTTTTTGCAGATCCATTGAAAATCCTTTTGGCATTTCAAGGATAATAACGCTTCAGGTGCTCCGCGTTCCACGGGTGCGCGAGGACGTCTCCTTTCAGATCGGCCAATACGTACGTCCCAGGTCGGACTATGCACTTGATCTCAAACGGGCCCTCCCAGGTCGGATCAAGGGCACCCACATGGGTTTGGACCCTCCTTAAGACCAGATGTCCGACCTGAAAGGTCCGAGGTCGAACGCGGACGTTGTAATGTCTGGCCATTCTGCCCTGATATTCCGCCAGGCGTAGCTGGGCCATTTCTCTTCTTTCTTCCAACAAGTCGAGGTTGAGGAGCAGCTCTTCCTCATTTGCCGTAGGCTCGTAATGCTCTACTCTGTCAGATGGCATGCCGATCTCAACCGGGACTACAGCTTCGGAGCCGAAGGCCAGGGAGAACGAGGTCTCACCCGTCGATTCTCTTTGGGTGGTCCGGTACGACCATAGAACCTCTGGTAGCTCCTCGGCCCACCTGCCTTTCTTAGAGTCCAGTCTAAGTTTGATGCCTCGCTTGATGATCTTGTTGACTACCTCCACCTGCCCATTTGCTTGCGAATGTGCGTGGGACGAGCTAAGGTGATTTATGCCAAGCTTGCTGCAAAAGTCTTTGAACTTGGCATTGTCAAACTGCTTCCCATTGTCTGTCACAATGGCCTGCGGTATACCAAAGCGACATATGATATTTGTCCATACGAAGGACGTGACTCTGGATTCCGTTATGTGGGAGAGCGCCTCGGCCTCGGCCCACTTTGTGAAGTAATCCACAGCAACCACAGCGAACTTGGTCTGGCCCTTGCCCAAAGGGAAAGGACCAATGATATCTACCCCCCACTGCGCGAATGGCCACTAGGCCGAGATGAGGGTGAGCAGCTCGGGAGGTTGGTGGATTATGGTTCCGTAGCGTTGGCAATTGTCGCAAGTTCTAACGAACTTCTTGGCGTCCTGGCTGAGGGTCGGCCAATAGTATCCTTGTCGGATCACTTTGGCTGACAGCGACCGGGCGCCTGAGTGATTGCCGCACGCTCCTTCATGGATTTCTCTGAGGACGTACAGGCCCTCTTCAGGGGTTAGGCATCTCAATAGAGGCAGGGAAAAGCCGCGTCGGTACAATGCTCCACCTCGGACCACGAACCGAGCTGCTCGCCTTGCCAACTTTCTGCGCTCCTTGGGGTCTTGTGGTGAGTTGCCCCTAATGAAGTCCGCAATCGGGTCCATCCATGAGGACTCTGGAGCGCCGATCTCCATCAGATCTGGCTCTGAGATCGAGGGATTATCTAAGATCTCGACGGGGACCGACCTGGCCAGGTCGGTCTCGTACGCCGATGCTAACTTGGCCAAGGCGTCAGCATTAGAATTTTCTGCTCGGGGAACCCGGCTTACTTCGTAAGTTCGAAACTGGGCGAGGTACGATCTGACCTTGCCCAAATACTTCTCCATTCGGGAGTCTTTGGCTTGGTACTCTTCCTTGATCTGGCTCACAACCAGCTGGGAGTCGCTGAAGACCTTAACACAAGAGGCCCCCAATGCTCTAGCGATTCGCAGGCCGGCAATAAATGCTTCATACTCAGCCTCGTTGTTAGAAGTCCGGAAGCCGAACCGCAAGGCATACTCGAATCGCTCGCCTCCTGGTCCGAGCAAGAGGACCCCGACCCCGCACCCCTTCTCATTGGAGGATCCGTCGACATAGATTGTCCACGGTAGGTCGGACTCGCTCAGCTCGAAAGGTGGTGTGAGCTCGGCTATGAAATCTGCCGCTGCTTGTCCTTTCAACGCAGTTCTGGGTTCGAACTGGATGTCGTACTCACTTAGCTTCATTGCCCACTTCATCAGGCGTCCAGAAGCTTCTGGCTTATGGAAGATGTTTTTTAGGGGCAAGTTAGTGAGCACCACCACAGTATGGGCTTGGAAGTATGGTCTAAGCCGTCGGGCCGAGGTGACTAAAGCAAGAGCCAACTTTTCCATTTGAGGGTATCTGGTCTCGGCTTCGGTCATAGCCTTGCTTGTGTAGTAGACCGGGTTTTGCCGCGCTTCCTCTTGCTTGATTAGGGCCGAGCTGACGGTGCTGTCAGACACTGCTAAGTACAATTGGAGCTTGTCCCCTGGCATGGGTTTGGCGAGCAAAGGTGCCGAACAGAGGTAGCTTTTCAACTGCTGAAATGCTTGCTCGCACTCCGCTGTCCATTCAAACGGCCCTTTCCTCCGTAGGACTGTGAAGAAAGGAAGGCACTTATCTGTCGATCTTGAAACAAACCGATTCAGGGCCGCAATCCTGCCATTGAGGCACTGAAGCTACTTCAGCGTCTTAGGTGCCTCCATCTCGAGCACGACTTTAATCTTTTCGGGGTTGGCCTCGATTCCCCGGTTGTTCACCATGAAGCAAAGGAATTTTCCCGAAGAGACTCCAAAGGCACATTTAGCTGGGTTGAGCTTCATTTGATATGTCCTCAGAACCTCGAAGGCTTCGGTCAG
The DNA here is from genome assembly GCF_013281855.1 of Momordica charantia. Classification (NCBI taxonomy): domain Eukaryota; kingdom Viridiplantae; phylum Streptophyta; class Magnoliopsida; order Cucurbitales; family Cucurbitaceae; genus Momordica; species Momordica charantia. The sequence continues at coordinate 8,760,347 of NW_028275165.1, read as the reverse complement.
ATTGGAGAGATGCGACTTAGACTGCTTGCTCTTGACAAGCATGTCGTCCACATACATTTCCATATTCCGGCCGATCTGCTTGGCGAACATTTTGTTCACCATTCTCTGGTAGGTCGCTCCTGCGTTCTTTAACCCGAAGGGCATGACCTTGTAACAGTACAGACCTTGGTCTGTTATGAATGCGGTATGACCTTGATGTGGGACATGCATCTTGATTTGGTTGTACCCAGAGTAGGCGTCCATGAAGGTGAGCAGTTTGTGCCCGGCTGTGGCGTCCATGAGCTGATCAATCCTCGACAGTGGGAAGTAATCTTTCGGGCATGCCTTATTTAAGCTCGTAAAATCTACGCACATTCTCCACTTTCCGTTAGATTTTTTAACTAATACAACATTGGAGAGCCATTCGGGATACGAAATTTCTCTTATGTATTCAGCTTTCAAAAGTTTGCTAACTTCTTCAACAATTACATCACTCCGCTCCTTGTTTATAGGTCTTCTTTTTTGCTTTACAGGTCGAAATGATGGATCTATGCTGAGGCGATGCGTCATAATTTTCGGGTCAATGCCTGGCATGTCCTCATGGGGCCACGCAAAGACAACCGAGTTGGATCTGAGGAAGTGGATTAGCTCCTCTCTGTTGGTGGCCCCCAGCTTAGTTCCTATGCTTACTTGCTTCTCGGGACTAAGCAGAGGAACAAGCTCGAGCTCCTCAGTGGGTGCGGCAAACTCCCTCCTCGGCAGGTCGGCCTTGAACTCGAGCGTCCCATCCCTACTGGGGAGAGTTTCAAGGGCGCAGACCGATGAGCCTTTGAGTGCGGAGGCATAGCACTCCCTTGAAGCGGTCTGTTCTCCTCAGACCGTGCCCACGCCATTGGGGGTGGAATACTTCAAAACTTGATGAAGTGTCGAGGGAATGGCCCGAAATGAGTGGATGATGGGTCTCCCAAAGATGGCGTTATAGGCCGATCTACCGTCAATCACCACGAACTCGGCCATTTGGGTGACCCGAGTTTAGTCCTGCCCAAGCGTGACCGGCAAGTCGATGCAACCCTCTGGGATGACCGATTCTCCAGAGAACCCAACCAGCGGTGTCAGGCTTTTCTTCAATTGCGACCTCGTCCATCCCAGGGCGAGGTAGGTCGGTAAGGACAGGATGTTAGCAGATGCGCCTCCATCTACCAGCACCCTCCTGACCACCACATGATCAATCAAGGGAGCGATCACAAGTGCGTCATTGTGGGGCAGGTGGACCTCCTCTAAGTTTGTACTGCCGAAGGTGATGGGGCAGGTCGGCCTCGGCTCCCTGATGATGCACACCTCGCGCCTGGCTGCACGAGCTAGCTCCTTTCTTTTATGTCCGGACTGACCCCCGCTTGGCCCTCCGAAAATGGTATTGATGACCGCAGGTCGGTCAGTGCGCCGGGGCGGCGTCCTCGAACGCTTCCGCTCTTCCTTTTTCTCTGCCGAGCTGGTCCTGGGCTTTCCCACAAATTTCTTGAAGTAGCCATCTTGAATTAGATCCTCAATTTGGCGCTTCAACTCCTAGAAGTCCGACGTGTTATGGCCGTGCTCCCGATGGAAGCGGCAATACTTGTCCTTGCTGCGCCTCTCCGGGGCTCCCCGAAGCTTCTCAGGACGTTTGAGCAGTTTTTCCATTCCAGACTCCTCGACGTTCGTTAGGATCTCGGAAATTGGAATCGTGGTCGGGGTGAAGCACTCGTAAGGTCGGCTTCTGGTAGGTCCGTTCTCCGCCCTCCGATACTCAGCTCGGCCGCTGGAAAAGGATCCCTTGTCCTTGGACTTGGGATCTGTCTTTTCTATATCTTTTCCACTTCTGCCCCGGTCGATCTTTCGTTCTGGTCGGCCGGTTTTGGTTCGGAGGAGCTCATGTCCATCGATGACTTTCTTCGCCTTCTGAAGCACCTCGGCGAAGGTGGCCGGGGCCTCCTCTCCAAGTTTCACGGTGAGGGCCTCGTCGGCTAGACCGGTGAGAAAATAGCACATGGCCGAGTCATCGGAGCAGTGTGCGACCTTCAACTGCTCCTCCTGGAATCTGGTGACATATTCTCGCAGCGTCTCACCCTCCTTCTGTCTGATGGTGGCGAGATGGGTCGCTGTCTTTTTGTCATAATGCCGAGAAAAGAACTGGGCGAGGAACTCCCTTCTCAGCTGAGAGTAGGTCGAGATCGACCTGGCTGGCAGTCTCTGATACCACAATCGCGCGCTGCCAGTAAGCGCGATCTGAAAGGCGCGGCATTTGATTGCGTCTGATGCCGCTTGGAAATCCATGAGGCCTTCAAAGAACTCAACATAATCCTTGGGGTCTTTCGACCCATCATAAGGTTTCACGGTAGGAGCTTTGAACTTCGGAGGGATCGGTGCTTCCAAAACGTCCGAGGTGAAGGGCGATTCTCCCAAGTCGCCATCGTTCAGTGGACCTTCTTTCTGCTCACATTTGGCCTTTAAGGCCTCCACCTGAGCGTCGAGCTGGCCCCTCAGCTGGTCGAACTCCTCCCTTGTAATCACTCCTGCAGGAGTTACTGGGTTGCGAGAGGATTCAGCCTGCTGGTTGGAGCTCCTGTGTGAGCGGGATGGTGACTGTCCTTTTCGGAGAGATGAGCCTCTCTTTCTGTTGAGGTGTTCACGGAGGTCTCCTCTCTGGCGAGTGTGTCCCTCGCTCTCGTTGTCTTCGGGATGTTCCTCCTCAACTGGGCCGAGGTGGGAACCCCTTTGCTCGCGTATGTCAATGCGCGTCATTCGATTTTCAGATCGGGACCCTACGCCTGCAGCTAGTATCATCTCGTTATACATTTCCTCCATGGACCGCATTTGTGTGCGCATTGCCTCCATTTCTCTCTGGAGTGCGTCAAAGTTCTCACTTGGTGGAGCCGGGGCTGGACCCTGGGCGCCCCTCTTGGAGGTCCCACCTCGGCCACGAGTGGCCTTGGATGTCCTTGGGTGCGCAGGTGGTAGGACAGGCGCGGTGATTCGTGCCGACCTGCGGAGGGGTTCTGTTGCTAGGCCGTCGTGACCTTGCCCCTCTACCACTGCTGCTCCGACCTCCCTCTGGTGGGCATCGCTGGCAGCTAGAGTCCTTCGATCTGCCATATTGGTCGAGTTTGCTGGTTGAACCATTTTCGCTCGCGTATTGGTTTAAAAGGATTGGGATGACTTAGATTGTCGTCCCCACAGACGGCGCCAAATGTTTATGCAAGGATATGCACAACAGTGTATTTCAGATTGCAGCTCGAACTCGGCCTCCGGACCGATCTGAATACTTGGGCGGACCTGCAAAAAAGGTGAGCACTTCGACGATCAAGTCAGTATAGGTCGGATTCCCAGTTTAGTTCGAGGTCAGAAATCATCGTACCTGATCGTGGAGTGAGGTCCTCTACTTATGGGTGGTAGTCCCGCTAATCTCGCGACGGTTACACCCGGTAATCTCGGGACCGTCGGTTACACTCGATAATCTCGGGACCGACGGTTACACCCGATAATCACGCCGCTGACAGTAGCTCACATCGGCCCCTACCGAGCTTCCCGATAGGTCGGACCTCGACCAGGTTCACCTCGGCCCTCATACTTAGCATCTGTCAACGCTAGTGGTGGTGATCTCGGCGGTCCGAGCTGGGCAAGACTCATGAGTCATCTTGGAGTACCAATAGGGGTCCTCCATGTGTCCAGTGTATTCTCTTCCCCAAACACATTTGTTTTTTTTTATATGCGGATATAGTTCATATCTAGTTTAACTAGTTTAAAATTGCTACCTTTAGATGAAGAAGTATTAGAGTCTTTTGTTTGTGTGGTGCAAAATTTAGGTGAAGAAATACACTCTGTAGACTGCACTTCGATTTTTCCTTAGTTCATATTGTCAAAGATTCAAATATGATTTGAGTGGTGCAAAATTTAGGTGTGAATTCTTGTATATATGCGGATATAATATATATCTACAACTAAATACCAATTGGGTAATTATAGGAACTCAATAGTAGGATATATTTTATATTTATCATATAGGTTTATCTTGTAATTATATTTGATTGCATTCGCTTGGTTAATGTTATAAGGAGTAATTCATAATAATTAAGCATATGTTAGGGTGTCTAACTTGATAGAATAGGTTTTTTGAGCTTTGTTTGTTAATTGTAATTTGATGTAACACTGTATAAGTTTATATGAGATTGAGGCTTTAATATTTAAATATCATATCCGGATGTATTTTATATCTATAATTAAGTACCAAATTTGTAGTTAATAGGGTGTATATTATATCTAATATTCCACGTAATTATCTTTGTCGTTCCAAAATCCACTATGAAGCTTGCGCACGGGCATAGAAGTGCTACCTACATGACATTTATAAAAGTACATTTATTTACATAATATTTATAAAAATACAAATCATTGACATTTATAACAAATTATTCTCTATAAGTTCGAATAATACATAGTATGAAAGTTATAAAACAGGATTAATAGGTATATATATTATATTCATCGTATCCATAATAATATTTGATTTCAAAAATCCTCACGGTGTATATGTTATATCCTAAAATATATATATTAATAATTAATTGTTAAAATTCTATAGTAATACATGATATGCAAGTTATCATACTTTTTAAAGACGTACATACATAATGTTAATTACATCGCTAATAATAGTTGATTTCAAAAGTACAAGTAACATATATGTTATAACTTATATAAAACGTAAACATAAAAATGGAATAACGAAAAAACATGAACATAATTGAATGCATAATAAGAAATATATATATATTATATATATATGTGTGTGTGTGTGTGTTTCTTTTGATGTATAGATAAATTGTATTTTCTTCTCCTTTCAATATTGACGTCAATCAATTCATGCTTCTCGTTACTTATCTTCTGTTAAAGGATTTATCACTAAAAAAAATTAAATACATAGATCAGCAGCCATAAACTTCTCACAAAAAAAACTAAAGCAATGCTTCTATATTCTACGATCACCAACCAAAAGAAAGCATGTGGAAGAATCTTCTTCTCACCAAAAAAATTAAAGCAACAACCATATTCTTAAAATTGTGAGCAGCAGCAAACCGTGAGTAGTAGTAAATCGTGAGCAACAAACATACTTAACCTTAGTATTAGTGCAATGCAGCATTAAATCGTGGAAAGAAATTGATGTTGAACAGAAGAATATCTACTCCATGCAAAAAACAGTGGGAAGAAATTGATGTTGGAAGATCGTGGGAAGAAATGAAACGTGCAGAAAATCGTGGGTAATGAAACTTGCAGAAAATTGTTGGTATATTTTCAATTTGAAATCATGGATAAATCTACATATTAATTAATTTTGAATTTGATCATGATAATCTTTTTGTAATTAATATATGAATTAGTGAATTAAGGGATTATGGAAAAAATTGGTACGAGGCCAACAATAATTAAAGGATTATGTTTACAATTTATGGATTTAAATCTTTTAGATTTCAAAAAAAATTAACAATAATAAATATAAATGCAATAAATAAGGGTAAAATCAATATTATAATAAAATCCTACCTGCAGAAATCTAAATATGTAAAATTGGAAAACTTTAAGCATCTGTGAAAATAAATTTCTAAAAAAACTAGAGATTAACTCCAAACTTAATGAAGAAGGAAAAATTAGAGTTGGGTCTTATTTGTTTGCTTAGCCGAACAATCATGCTACATTATCTTGGGTTTTGGCTCCACTATTTTCCAATAATCTCCTACTTGGAGACAAAACACCTATTCTGTCTCCCACTGCAATAACAGTGTCTCTCATTAACTCAGTTTTGACTGCACCAACAACTTTCAACTAATCAACATCCTCTTGGCACCCACCAAAACTCAATCCCTACTCCATCGACAACCTCTACTTTCTTCTTGGCACCAACCAAGTTTCTATATATGATTATCCTAAGACTACGCAATCATAAGTGGTTTTGTCTCATGTAAAAGATACAACCACGAGCTCCCACTTGAACTAATCCATCTGATGCTTCCTTCTTCGATCTCGACCAATGACTCTTTAGATATAAAATAAATATTAGTCGATGGTATAATATCTTAATTTATTTTCAATTCAAATCTAGCGTGCAATCTTTCGTTTATTTTACTCTTCCAATAGTCACCAAACACAAACTATTGACCAAAAAAATATAATATTAAATTAATAAAAGTAAAAATGTTTATATGAATTCAAATAATATTAAATTTAACATATAAATTATATGACGACCGGTAAAGACATTTTTGAAACGTTACATAAATTTTTACAATATTCCCACGAATAAATCCTGCAAAACAAACATTGCTATCAAAATATTCCCAGATATTCTTATAAATTTTCTTACAAACCAAACGTGACTATCTGAAATTCCGAACATCTAAAATTTAGGGCATATGAGATTCCAAGCATCTAAAAATGTCAGGTATCTACCTTCCAAAAAAAAGCCCTTAAGATGTGTTGGGTGGTGGGAGAAGTGCCAAAAATATAGAGGAAAATTACTAATTTTTAAAAACTTCTAAAAATTGAAATCAAAATAAACATATACTCTTCTACTATATATATATATTTTTTATTGTTATATACTTTTATGTTAAAAGAATATATTCCAACTACCATTATATAATATATTTTTATCTCGTAATGGTATGATAAACATATACTACTTCAAAAGTAGTTCTTAGTGGTATGATATTTTAGGTTATATAATATATAGCTTTTGGTGGCATAGATTCAAATAGTAGGTTTTATATAATCTATATTGTGTCATATATTCAAAATCCAATCAACTCCCTAACACAATTTTTATGATTTAGAAAAAATTTTTTTATGAAAAACTGTAGTCTTCTATGTGGGTGTGGTGATGTTTGGGAGATTTTGATTTTCAAATTAGAGATTTTAAAGATTTCAAGGATTTGAAAAGAAATATATGAATTTCATGAAACATGGCTGCATGATTCAAAACAAAAATAAGGTAATCCTCCAAATTCTAAATTTATTCCATATTTGATTTGATTTTTTTATCTTTATTTAAAATATATTAGAAAGGACCTACAGACAATTTTCCTAATGAATTCCACGTGTATCAATATTTAGACAATGATATAAATGGTTAAAAAGTTAAGCTAATTTGAATAAGGCTAGTTGTGTACTAATCCCAATATTCAAAATTTTCCATTAAGTTGAGTTAGTTAGGTAACTGTGCGGTCTGGGTTGGGCTAAGATTTTAAGAACAGATTAATTAAAATAAAACCGGTTCAAATCAGACCGAACCGGACTGAACTAAACCAAATACATAAATATACATACATATATATATATTATGTTTTAGTAGTTTAGAACTTAGGGTTTCAGTCTTTGCCGCCGCTCGTCCCTCTCTCTCTCTCACTCTCACAGTCTAATTCCATCTTTCTCGCCGTCGCCCGTCGCCGGTCACCGGTCGCCGCCGTCAGACGAGGTACTTGTTTGTTTCAGAAGGAATCAGTTCAGTTCCACATGAGATTACACCTTATTTTTACGACTACTTTTGTTGTTGTTATCTTCTCTCTATAGTACTTGCATCTGAGTTGTGATTGTTTCAGACATGGAAGTTGCGGTCGAAGCGGCTCAGGAACTCACCGAATCTCACCACGATGTGAAGCTTTTCAACCGCTGGACCTTTGATGATGTCCAGGTTACATTTTGTTTTTTTAACTGCTTTGTTTGGATGCCATGTTGATTTCTATGCAACTTCTGATGCTATTCTGCTTTTCAATTATTGGGCTTTTCTCTGATGTTTGTTCCGTGGTCTTCCCATCATAGCTTCGTTTTTGGATTTCAATGTTCATTCAGTATGGTAGGCTTGTTATATAGTGTGTCATTTGGCATATTTCTTCCTGTACCGAGATTCAAATTGTTCCTCCAAGTTTTAGTCATCCAACCTTGTACTTTGTAAGACTTTGCAACTTGTTTGTGTGATTAATCATAATCATTATGGTAACCTTTCCGTTTCTCCTTTTCAATTATTTTAAACTAATTATGTTTCTTGTTTCTTTTTTTTTTTTAAACATTATCAAAATTGCATAGAAATTTTGGAAACCATCCAAACAAGTTTCTTCTTTCTTATTCCCATTTTCAATTGGTTCTAAAACATAATAAAAAATATTTTTATCATACTTGTGGATGTTAGGGTCCTCTAATTAATTTTTTCTTTGTTAGAAACGAAGAAGTAAAAACAAGAAACAGGAAAGTTACAAAACTGGCCCTAAATGCCTGAGTTTTGCAGTTCAAACTTTTGTAGTGTCCCTTGATGGGAATGATAAGATATGTCTTTTTATTTTGGTATTTGTTTCTGATTCCCCCTCTTTTTTTAGTGTTGATGTTTTGTTTCTTGTAATGGGAGAAAACAATTAAGGGTTTGAATCCATTGTCTACACTTTTCATTTTACTTGCGAGTTATGATCAGATAGTGTCACAGTGAGAAGCTTTTCTTTTCTTTTTCTTTTTTTAATAATTTGTATTTGCTAATTTTGTGTGGTAGAATGGTGGTTGGTCTGTACTATTTGGCTTAAACTTGGCTTGTAATACCAAGTACATTTTCTTACTGTCCCTTGTGTGATGATTCAGGTTAACGACATCTCTCTGGTGGATTATGTTGGAGTTGCACCTGCCAAGCATGCAACTTATGTTCCACACACTGCAGGTCGTTACTCTGTGAAGCGTTTCAGGAAGGCCCAATGCCCAATTGTGGAGAGACTTACAAACTCGCTTATGATGCATGGTAGGAACAACGGGAAGAAACTAATGGCTGTGAGGATCATCAAGCATGCAATGGAGATTATTCATCTACTAACTGATCTTAATCCAATTCAAGTTATCGTCGATGCTGTTGTTAACAGGTATAATTTATATGATCCACTGAGTTCCATCTATGAAGTGTTCTATTCACGTTATACCATGATTGGTTAATCATGCCCGTTACAATTTGGCAGTGGACCCCGAGAAGATGCTACTCGAATTGGTTCAGCTGGTGTCGTTAGGCGTCAAGCTGTGGATATATCCCCGCTGCGACGTGTAAACCAGGCAATATACCTTCTCACAACCGGTGCTCGTGAGGCTGCCTTTAGAAACATCAAGACGATAGCAGAATGTTTGGCTGACGAACTCATCAATGCTGCAAAGGGCTCTTCAAATAGGTAAATATTATCTCTCTTACTGAACTGATGATGTCTCATCCATCCTTGAACAGCATGGCACTGAGTTCTTTTTTTGTCTGTTCTTGCAGTTATGCCATCAAGAAAAAGGATGAGATTGAGAGAGTTGCAAAGGCCAATCGTTAAGGATGATTGGAGGGAAGAAGATGAGTTTTGTTTGGTTTTTTTTTGTTCTTTCCCAAGTTTTTACGGACATGGTTGTCAATGTTTTGCTTTGTTTTCCTTGCGACGTAAATTCATCCAATACTTGATTAAGGATTAAGGATTAAGAGTATTGATATTGGTAAATTGCTGAAGTTTAATTTATCTTTGCGTTTATAGATTTGTGAGATATTTTCTATTTTGAATCATTAATCTTATGGTTTAGATCACTGCATATTATGCTTTGAAGAATTGAATTATACCAAATAGTCCTTTGATCCTCGACGTTTTAAGAATACGGTTTGGTCCTTTGTTCTTATTTGTTCGGAATCAAAGTTGTCTTTTCCACAAAGAGAAAAGAAATAAAACTCAATTTGGTCTCTTTTAAGATGCTTAAATTTTCTTAATGGTTTCAAAAACTCTCAATTAGATTATTTTCTAAAAACTAATTAAACTTTGTGAATAAAAAGCTGACACAACATTAGTTTAACTCCAACGAAATAACTATTTAATTAGGTAAAATATACTTGGTAAAATATACTTTTAGTCTTTGAGTTTTAAGGTAGGTTTTTATTTGGTTCCTGTGTTTCAAAAAGTGACAGTTTGGTTACTATATTAATCCTTGAGAAATAGTTTTTAAAAGATTCCTGGAGTTAAATTAAGGGAAATTGGGGTTTTTGACCGCACTAATAGTTCAAATTGGATAAATGAACCCCTTTTGAAAAAATCTAATTTTTGATCCCACCTCTACTTAATTTTGAACCCACTTTAGTGAAAAGACAAATATACCATTATTTATGATACAACATAGTAAAATCCTAAACCCCATCTCGGACGTTTCCTGGCCCAACGAAAATTTTCACCCTTTCTCGAACGTTTCATTTGTCCTAAAACCCTAAAACTCATCCCGGATTTAACGTTATCTCGGACGTTGGACGATTCATCCATCCCGGACCTTACGAAGTTATCTCGGACGTTTCTCTTCCATTGTTTCGCCCTACGAAGTCATCGATCGCAAGGTTAGTGGTCGGGTAGATTATAACAAAATTTTTAGAAACGTTTGTTGTTCTGATATCATTATCGGCGCTATCTGAAGCAGCCATGTAGATCTAGGGTCATTTTCATGTTTTGCTTGCAGGACTGAGAAATTTGGGGAAAAAATCAATCTCTGATTCAATCCCGGATGATTTTGGTCCGGGATAGAGTACGGGATTGAATCCGGGATCGAATTCGAAGTGGCTGCATAAGCCTTCCATCCCAGACCTTATCCCGGACCATTTCGCCTCCGGGATGAAAGGCATAAAATCATTTTCTGCCTTTCATCCCGAAGGCGAAATGGTCCGGGATAAGGTCTGGGATGGAAGGCTTTCCATGCCTAATGCATTCTGCCTTCCATCCCAGACCTCATCCCGGACCGTTTCGTTCCGGGATGAAAGGCAGAGAATATGGTTTCATTTTCTGCCTTTCATCCCGGAGGCGAAATGGTCCGGGATAAGGTCTGGGATGGAAGGCAGAATGCAAACACTTCGAAATTTTTTTTTAAGTTGGTCTGCACTGAACGTTGTTTTTAATTTCCTTGCATTAGTCTTTATCTATTTTTTTTTTACCTTTGTATAGGACATATAATGGATTTGAGACTAATTTTAAACCGTGATGACTGGTTTCCGGCCACGTTGACCAACCTTGCCCATGTAGATAAAACCAGTTCTAGGCTGAAGGGTAGGTTAACCCCAACCCAGTTAGACATGTTTAGGCAAACGTGTTTCGGTTCTGTTTTGGACATGGACGTAGTTTTTAACGGTCCATTAATACATCATCTATTATTGAGAGAGGTTGAAGAGCCTAGGTAGGACATCATTAGTTTCGACCTGTTTGGGAAAAGGGTCTCCTTTGGTAAGCGGGAGTTTGACCTAATCACCGGCCTCAGTCATAGGATGATTAGGGTAGATAACGATATTCCTGGCCGACGACTTCGAGCACGTTACTTTAAGGATAGTGTCAGGGTTAAGTGTATTGAGTTAGAGAAGATTTTTATGGAGGCAGTTTTCGACGATGATGACGATGCTATCAAGGTTGGCATAGTTTACTTCGTCGAGCTTGCCATGATGGGGAAGGAGAGGAAGCAGTTTATAGATACGACCCTTTTAGGGGTTGTGGATAGGTGGGAGCTGTTCGGCAATCACGACTGGAGTTCGTTGATTTTCGAAAGAACACTTTGGAGCCTGAAGAATGCCCTGAAGGATAAACTACCGGCGTACCAACAGAAGGCCAGAAATGACCCCACACACCAAGAGACTTATAGTCTCTACGGGTTTCCGTACGCATTTCAGGTTAGCGAGCTTTAAGTCAACTATATAATCGTATATATTATTTAAATGCATTATTGATTTGACTTCACTGGATTCTAGGTATGGGCTTACGAGACGATATCGACGTTGAGTCTGCGCGTAGCCACGAGGCTGAGCGACGACTCCATTCCTCGACTCCTTAGGTGGTCGTGCACTTATTCTCGTGGGTTTCTTACTCTACAGAGAGACATGTTCGATAACACGATGGTAAGTAATTATCTTGACCCCGTGCGATTCAAATTTATTTTTTCATTTGGGTCTAATCATAAGTTTTTTGCAGTCCAAGGTTAAGGAATACTTGGTTTCGACGAATGCTGAGGCAGAACACATGGTCCGTATCATGCGTCCACCGGAAGCCCGCGCTATACCTGCCCCGCCGGCTGTACCTGACCCGCCTGCAGTACCTGACCCGGCTGTTGTACCTGCCCCGACTGCAGTACGTAACTCGCCTGCAGATTTGGAAAGGGGTACTGAGGAAAGAAGGGTGAAGGACAAAGGAAAGAACATCATAGAGGATCCGATAGAAGAGGCCGAGACATTGGACGATGATGCATTACAGGGTCTTGCATTAGACGATGCTGGACCTAGTGGAAATGATAGCGAAGCCCTACAGAAGAGGTCGAAACGGAAAAAATTAAAAAATAAGATCAGTAGACGGTTGAAGAGGCTCGATGACCGAGTTGGTGCTATCGAGGCCACACTGACTGGCTTCGAGGCCACACTGACTGGCTTCGGGGTCGCCCTGAAAGGTATCCAGAGATACCTTAAGAAAATGTCGAAGGTACGCATTTTATATGTATATAACATTAGGTATGTTTAGTTATTAATTATGATTAGTTGGGTCCGAGATAACGCTCATTGGTCCGTACTTTTCGTGTAGGGTAAATTCCCTGATCCGACCAAATATTTTGGACGTGGGGGTGGGCCCGATGATGATGATTCATCGGATCAAAGGCCTGATGAGGCCCAACACGAGGTCCGAAGAGTATGGACGAGGACCGGAGGCCGGAAGAGGTCCCTAAGACTGACGAGTATCAGACCATGGACGATAATCCGAAGAGTATGGACGAGGATCCGAAGAATATGGACGACGATCCGATGTTTATGGTTGAAGACCAGGGTACGACAACGGAGCGGGACAATGCATCGACTGCTTACCCCGATCGTCCTGTCGGTTTGTTTCAGGTAAGTCCTATTTCTATAACGCTATTATACGTTTGTGCTTCCATATACCAATATGATTAACATTGGTTGTATATTAGGATGCCACTGTTGGAATGCAAGAGCCGGACGTTGCATCAGATACGCGACCCGTCAGCCGACGCGTTAGGCGTCCCTATAAGGACTGGGCACCAGACGCAGTCATTAAGGTAGACTGTCATTACATATACATATTAGCTGTCAGCTGTCATTACACGAACTCACGTGTGTATTGTGTTTTAGGTTGAACCTTACCTTGACCCGGACGAATATGACCTTCAGCAGGCCCCAACTGGGCGTGGGCTACGCAAGAGGCATTACTCGTGGAAGCTTAAGGATATATACACACCAACCGGTCAGCGTGGGATCATCGTGGATAGATACGACCTAGTATGTCCCATTCTGCCGCAGTTGGACGATAAGTTCCAGAGATGGATGGATGACCCGAAGACGGACAGGAGATTGCGGTCCACTGCAACTGGTTTCCAAAAGAAGGAATGGTATCGCGATCTATTGGACCCTAGTGTTGAATTGAAGGACGAAGTAAGTACATGTTACTATATTCGTAGTACTATATTCGTCAATATGTTTGATTACATCAATGTGGATTGGTTAAATGTAACAGGTACTTGATGGTCTCGTCCTGTTTACAGCGAAAAAGTTGGAGAAGTGTCTCCATCTATGTCGCAAGAAGTTTGCGATAGGCGACGTACTTTTTTCGGTAATTACTTTTTACTTCTTCCGGTTCGAACTAATAAATGCTGTTTTGAACAATTCTTTAACTAATGAATTACTTTTTAACTGCTATATAGACTCTGCTGAATCGGACAAACGATCCATATGCGGCCATGAAGCCTGGTGTATTGTCCACTAGGATCAACTACCCCTGGCGCGAGGAGAATACAATCTGGCGATATGTCCATGGTAGGCAGTCGGACCACAACGTGCCCTAGAGTGATGCAGACATCGTGTACACCCCCATGAACGTAGGCGGGAACCATTGGGTGATGCTCGGCATCGACCTTGTACAGGGCGACATAACCGTATGGGATTCACTCCAAACGGTCACTCCACTTGATGAACTTGAGAAGGAGTTGAAGCCCATGTGTACAATCCTACCTGCGCTGCTGCATCATGGCGGGATATTTTCAGTTCGCCCCGACTTGCCAGTGGTGCCGTGGAGGGTGCGTCGGGTTCGCGTACCACAGTAGAGCAGCACGATTGATTGCAGGATTTTCTGTGTTCGGTATTTCGAGTACGATGCCACCGGGTCAAATATGGACACTTTAACCCAAGATAATATTGTATATTTTAGGCGTCAGTACGCTGTACAGATGTGGGCGCGTTGTCCCATTTTTTGAATAGTATGCATTTTCGATATTGTTTCTATGTCATGGTTCATTATTCTAGCATCATACATGAATGACACATTCAAATACAATCTCCCAATTAATAATGATAATAATAATATAACACATAGGGTTATCAATGCATGCATGCATGGTTGGTTGCTTGGGATACAAGTTACCATATAAATTTATGAAAAAACAAGTTACCAATACATCATACATTCACGCTGTGTTAAGGGGTTCATTACATGTTTTGCAATTGTGCCCCAATGTACCACACCGACCGCACTTACGTGTTTGGCGCACCTCGCCCGTGGAAGGAAACCTAACTGTCCGCCTCCTGCCAACTCTAGGAACCACATCTGGTGCTTCTACCGGTGTATCGACAAAATCTTGAGAACTGTTCCACGTTGAGACGTGGCCAATTGGAAATATTGGTTCTGCATAAGCCATTACCCAGGAGTTCGTCGTGTATGCCTCATCACACAGAGTGTACGGATTTATGTTTCGCATCATCGCCCCGGCAATAGCATGAGAGCATGGAATTTTAAAATAATCAAACTCCCGACAACTACATGTCTTAGAGTTGAAATCAACAATTGCCTTACAAATGGTGTGATGTCTATCGGAAACGAAAACCAAATTGTTCACTACGCCGAGCGCACCTTTTAATTGAGTCATAAACCATACTCATGATGCTACCGTCTCACCGTCGACAATAGCAAATGCAACAGGGTAAATCTGGTTATTCGCATCCGCACCAGAAGCTGTTAATAATACCTCTAAACTTCCCTTTTAGGTGGGCCCCGTCGACAACCAACACTAGTCGAATACAAGCCAGAAACCCTCTAATCGATTGACCCAAAGCCATGAAGACATATTTGAAATATTTTCCATCTTTGAGTTCCAATTCGAAAATAATACCTGGGTTCATGATTTTTAATGCTTCACCATAAGCTGGTAGTAGACCGTATGACGATGCTGGATCCCCTCTAATAAGTCGAAGTGCTTCTTCACTGGACCGCCAAGCTTTGTCATAACTTAAATTCACACCATACTCCTTCCTCATGTCTTGTATTATGTCTTTCGGTCTATACGTGCGGGAGACGTCTGTAAACTTCGCTTGGACAAGATGTCCGACCACCCAACTCTTGGCTTGCCTATGATCCTGTTTCAAAACTCCACCGTTGCATGTATGGATGCTATAGTATTTTTTTATCTTGAACAGATTGCAGTCCCTCAGCTTTGTAGCTCGAAGTCTCCAGGTGCAACTAGTATCAACACAGCGTAGTATATATAGTTCCGGTGTCGACTTTTTTACTTTAAACTGAAAATTCAGCCGCATTGCAACTAAATGCATTCTCAAACTCAACTTCTTCTTCGTATCAAATACTTCGCCCTCCTTAACATTATTTGTTCCAGAAGACTGTACTATGAGTTGCAACTTCTCATCATTAGGCTGTCCAGTGAGACCATCACACCCCATTTGTTGGACCGCTGCTTCATCCCTACGAATCTCAGCATGTACCTGTTCCACATCGGGCTCAGACTCTTCATCAAGTGCATCGTCATAGTCATCATTCACAAATTCTGCTTCATAGTCTCCTTCTTCTGACTCTCCCAACAGGTCATATGATTCATCACTTTCATCTTGATTATCATTCCATAATCCCGACACATTCCAATCACATACCCTGTCATCTCCTAGGTTACATGGAACAACATCTGATTCCAATGGTGTTAAATCTGCTATATCATGACCTAAATGCCCGTAAAAGGGGTGTGGTTGTTGGGAAGAAGAAGGGTTCGATGATGAGGAAGGAAATGAATGTATCGAATCTGTGGGTCTTTGGAATTGGGGAATACAAGCTGTGAGCATACAACTCGAGGATACGTTTTGGCCTACATGATATGGGAAAGAAGGCATGTACGTTTCATTCTCATGTACCTGCTTTGGCGTAGTAGATATTTATATAGGCAATTCAGAAACATCTTCACGAGTTAAAAAAAAATTCAGGTCATCGTCATCAGTTATCTCCATTATACAAACTTTAGTTTTAAAATGATATACGCGTCTAATTATAATATCGAACTGAAGGGGGTTTATATTACTCAATCTATACACGTGACCTAGAAATTCTCTGTACGTGGTTGTACTATCCACTGTCAATCCTCTCGTGCGACCACCAACGTAATCTTTTTCACTATCGTTCCATTCTCCACCAAATGTTATGAAAACACGAGGCATCCTGCAAATAGATAAAATCAAGTGAGATAAGAATATCGTCCAAAAAAAGTGGTAAAAAAATAACAAAATACATGTTATCCCGGACCGTCCCGGACCAGTCTTGGTCCGAGACATATCCCAAACCACAGTGCTTCGAGATTGGTCCGGGATTGAACATGATTTGTCCGAGATTGAACATTCAACCCCGAACCATCTTTCAATCCGGGATTGAACATTCAACCCCGGATCTCGAAGCTTCAATCTCGGAACAATACTTGGTCCGGGATACCGACTGCATTTTTTTTCTTTTTCCAAGAAGCCAAGTGAAAATGTATGAATGGAAAATATTTCAAATCATTTCAGAAATTTTTATGTTAACGTACCTCTAACTCTTCAAATGTGAAAATGTGGGGACAACGATTTTAGATAGTGTAGGTATAATGATCAAACATGTCGCAATGTTTCTTTCCTGAATTTTAAAAAACGTGATCTGTGAAGAGTTTGGATGGTGTGAAAATTTTGGATTGTTTCAAACTCAAAACATAAGTAAAATATGAGGTTAAAAGTTTGGTGAAATGGTTGGGTGGAAGTTAATGGGGAAGTTAATGTATCATAAATAAGGGTATATTTGTCTTTTCACTAAAGGTGGGTTCAAAATTAAGTAGAGGTGGGGTCAAAAATTAGGTTTTTTCAAAAGGGGTTCATTTATCCAATTTGAACTATTGGTGGGGTCAAAAACCCCAATTTTCCTTAAATTAACTAACGGAATGTTGATATGACAAGGTAAATTATATATTTATTATTTTAAAATTATAGGATAATTCTTTTCTATTTTTATCTCATTTTTCTTTCTCTTCCTCTTCTTTCCCCCTCCCTTCCCTCTTATTTTCCAGAAGGTGATCGTTTCTTTCCCCTCTCTTTCTCTCCCTCTCTTCCTTTTTCTTTCCCCCTCTCCCTCTATTTGGGGAGAAACCTTGTTTATTGTGGGGTGAGAAGATAATAGTAAATCAAAGTGGGTTGATTTTTGTTTTTCCGCTACTTCAATCTAGAAAAGACAGTTTTCTCTGTGGTCATTCCTCCAACAGTTCGATCAGAAGATCTCGAAGTATAGAATCATTAACATTCGTAATGTTGGCATTGCGGATGTGAAACTCCAGATCTTGGAACACGCCCATTGATCTCACCGACAGGTAGTTCACACTCCAACTGCACTCTCACCATGGCACATTGCCGCCGAGGGTCTTCCTGTCCACCTCGAATAGACCGTCGTGCCGTCATTGCAACCACCACCACTGCCGTAGAGGGAAGAGAGAGAGGAAGAGAGGGGTAAAGAAGGGTCACCGTTGGAAAAAGGAGAGAGAAGAGAGAGGGGACAGAAGAGGAAGAGAGAGAAAATGAGATAAAAATAGAAAAATAAAAAATAAAAAATGAGATAAAAAAGAAAAAAATTATCATATAGTTTTAAAATAATAAATACATAATTTACCATGCCATGTCAACATTCCGTTAGTGTAACTAACGGAAATTGGACTCTCATTTTAAAACTATTTTTAACCAAACTGAAACCTATTTTAAAACTGAGGACTAAAAATGTATTTTACCCTTAATTATATCAACTTTCTATCCCTAAGTTCTAACATATTTTTTAATTAAAAATTTTTAATATATTAAGGTAAATTAATGTTGAAGAACTTTAAAAAAAATTATGAACAATTTGATCCGAAAAAATTGCATATTTGGAGAATGATTCTGTTTTCTCTACAAGTATCTTCATTCTGTGAATGTCCCCTCCATTTCCAAATATCCTGTGTCTCTATTCTTTGAAAAAAGAACTTTTCTTACGTTTTAATTACATACCAAAATCTATAAAATTTGCAATTGTGTAAATAATTGGTTTGTTGTAAAAGTCTATATTTAAATTACTAAATTACTTATGCATATATTATAAGGCGGCAAAATAAGAGGTTTCAGGTTAGTGCCAATTTGGTTTGGTTTCAACTTTTAGTCCTTTGGGTTTGAGAAAACGTTTCGGTCGTTCACCCTCTTTGACTGTTAATTGTAGACAGGAGGACTCGTTCATAACCAAAACCTAGACAACAACTGCCACATAAACATGATAAACCCAAATGCAGAGATTTTGAAAATATTGAAGTGAGGAATGTGTGGATGAGTTCGGTTAAATCTGAAAATTTTGCATCTAAAACCCTGTAATCTCTGTAAAATTTTCTGTAAAATTTTCCTAATTTTAGAATTTAAAGGTTAAAATCTTAAAACAACTAAAATTTAGAATCCAAGAAGTCTAGCAACAAACACACGAATTAAAGAGAGAGAGGGAGAGTTTTGGGGTTTGGTGATGAAGGTAGAGAGAGAAGGGAGAACGGGGAGTGGGGGGGAGTGGGGAAGATAGAAGGAGGGAGTGGGGGTGATGCAAATATATAAAGCAATCCTAATAAGGCTGCATTCCAGTTGAATGAGGACTCGTTCCTCGTTCAGATCTAGAAGGGGATTCTCGAAAGAGAAGAAACTAGAAGTGTTTGTTTTGAAACCACAGGGACCAAACACTAAATTCGAGATAAAAATGTATTTTTTCCTATATTTTTTTTATAAACAAATAAAAAAACTCATTCAAATAGCATGCAAAAATCTAACGCAGATCTTGGTTTCCATCCATTGAAAAACGACCCATCGTCAAACAAAAGATCCTTCGATTTCTTGCTTAATAATTACCCAATTCTATTTTGCGAAATCACCATTGTTCGAGTAGGTCGAGGAATCTGTCTATTTTCAGCGTTTATTCAGCTTCGTCGACGTGAAAATAGAGGAAGCGGTCTATTTTCGACGATTTTGCACCTTCGCCGACGAGGAGCTCGAGGAATCGGTTTATTTACGGCTATTATTGGCATTTTCCAGCGAGAAGGTCGAAGAATCTGTCTATTTCCGGCCAATATTCACCACTGCCGACAACTATTCAATTTGTAGGTACTTCCCAATGATTCTTCACCGCCGCCATAGGTGAAGAAGCTCTATGTTTTTAGTTAGCTTTTTTTTTTTTTTTTTTTTTTTTTGTGATTCTTCACTACTGCCATAGATATTATGCTGCAGAGATTTTGGGTTGGCGAAATTGCTTGTGAAGCAAGGAGGACCGACTTTAGTCTCGGCCATCGCTGGCTCTTTTGCTATCACTGTCGTTTACTGCTTCTACCGGTCGATATCGTCAAAACTCAAATCAAACAATTTTATATTGTCTGTTATTAGTATATTTCCATAAATTTTGGGTGAATCATAAACGGTCATGTAACTACTGTATATTTTATTTAGGGATTAATTATAATTAATCCTAGATTCAAAACTAAAGACAAATTAACGATTTGAAATAATGTCACATGTCTTTCATTGGACCCCTTGATTGAATTTAATTGGTTTAATTTGTTCATATGAGAATTGGGCCCGGAATCAATTTAGTTCGCAAATCCATTACATTGTATTTTGACCCAAAATCCAAATTACGATAAGACTAGATGGATTGATATTTAAATAAGTTTAATTCCATTTAAAGAATTGGACTGAGTCCAAATCACCTTAGCCCAAATCCATGGGTCGAGTCAAAAATCACTCAAGCCCTAAAATCCACTAAGCCCAAACCTTTATAAATAGAGGGGGTCTTCTCCATTTTCAAAGGTTGAGAATTTCAAAATTGAGAGAATTTACACCAAATTGAAAACTTTTTGAAGAATTGAAGATTCGAAGACCAACATGAAGACTTTAAAGACTTGAAGATTTTCGAAGAACATAGAATTTTGATCTAAATTCAAGAATAAACACCTCAATTTTCCCATCAAATTTCAGAGAAAGAATTAATCATAGGATAAAGACTAGAGATTGAATCTACTATACAACACATACAACATAAAAGTTCAACTCCACGAAATATAATTTCTCCGGAAATCTCGTGTGAATAAATTAGGACGCCAAGTGGGATAATCTATACCTTTCATCTCTTTCTCAAGACTTAAAAAGTTTTTAACTAAAATCAATAGAATTTAAAAGAGCTTCTACAACAACTTCTAACATGAGTAACCTTTATATGGGTCATATCACCTACGGTTGCTCTGATGAATTCCAACTATGGAACATTAAACTCCTCCTATTGTCGCGAACAAAGTAATGATGCTGCAAGAAATATCTATTGAACATGAGTTTCTTGTTAATCATAACCTCTTATTTGATCCTAATTCTAACACAGTCTCTATTATGATGACTGATGCAAGCACTATGGATGAAAAAATGGCAGAAATATTAAGAAAAATCATAAATTTGACGACGACAATTGAAGAAAAAGATTCTCAAATCGCCTCTATGAATAACATGATTGAGAGTCAAGATGTTGATGATGCTGAGTCAAGTCAGACCCTAATTGTCAAAGATAACAACAAAGGAAAGACCATCACTCAAAAAAATCACTCGCAACATTCCACTTCGATCGCTTCACTCTTTGTTCAATAACTCCAAGACATTATAACAAACTCAATCACGGCTCCATACGGTAGACCTTCTCAAAATACTCTCTTGCATTCAAAACCATATTCCAAGAGAATTGACAACTTGAGAATTCCCATTGGATATCAGCCACTTAAGTTCCAACATTTTGACGGGAAAGGCAATCCCAAACAACATATTGCTCACTTCATTGAAACTTGTTAGAAGAATGCCGATACGAGAGGCAATCAATTGGTCAAGCAGTTTGTTCGGACATTGAAGGGAAACACCTTTGACTGGTATACTGATCTAGAGCCTGAAACGATCGAGAGTTGGAAACAACTTGAAGGAGAGTTCCTAAATCGCTTCTATAGTATGAGGCGAACTGTCAACATCATGGAGCTCACCAACTGCAAACAAAGCAAAGGTGAATCGGTTGTCGAGTATATCAACCGATGGAGAGCTCTAAGTCTTGATTACAAAGATAGTCATACTGAACTTTCCGATGTCGAATTATGCACTCAAGGTATGCATTGGGGACTTCTTTACATTCTTCAAGGTATAAAACCTCGCACTTTTAAAGAGCTAGCAACTTGTGCTCGTGATATGGAGCTAAGCATTGCTAGTCAAGGAAGTAAGAATTTTTTAGTACCGAACTTAGAGAAAGAAAGCAAAAGTGTCAAGAAAGCTTCAGATAATCTTTTGGTATAAACACAATCTCTCCCAAGTTGTCTTCAAAAATAAAAGAAAAGAGAATTGAGAAGCAACAAGGAAATGAGAAAGGACGGCTAAGCTTGAAAGAAAGGTAAGAAAAAGTCTATCATTTTCATGATTCGACATCCCTTATCTGTTGGAACAACTACTGGAAACACAATTGCTTGTACTTCAAGAGTGTATACAGCTGGAAGAAATGGGTAAAGTCGATGATCCCAAATATTGCAAGTATCACCGAGTTATCAGTGATCCTGTGGAGAAGTGTTTTGTCCTAAAAGAGCATATCCTAAATTTAGCTCGAGAAAGAAAGATTGAGCTGAATTTCAATGAAATAGCTCAATCAAATCACGTTGCAGTAACAACAAATATAAGCAGCCAAACACGTCAAAGTTTATTTTATAATAAAGAGATAAGCTTGATCGAATTTGGAACTTTGAAGTCTATGTTTATTCACTCTCCACATAAGACTCTAAGAAATGTCTTTAAAGATGTAACATCCATCAATTATGGAGAGGAAGACTAGGTTATTGTGACTCATTGGAAGAAATAAAAACAAAGTTTTTCCAGAGGAGAAAGAAAGCATGGACATGAAGGAAAGAAAAATTTAAAGAAGCCTAAACCAAAGGAGAAAGACAATAAAGACTCGTCTCGACCCAGATATCGGTGACCTTAAAAGAGTTTTTTCCGACAAATTTTTTCCTTGTACAAAAGGAGAAAGAAAATCTTGCAAGTTCACATTACATAAATGTGGAAGAAGTTGACGACTCCAAAGTAACTGAGAAGAGGAATTCTGTCTTCAATCGCATCAAGCCTTCAACTACTTGACCTTCGGTCTTTCAAATGATGAGTAGGACCACAACAAAAAAGAAGAAATCAACGTTTTACTTCCATCTCCACTCGGCCTTGATCAGTCTTTCAAAGGCTAAGTATCTCCACGTAAAAGAAAACTAAATCTTCAAAATCTATTTTTGATCGTTCAGACGCGACAATCGATCAATATGAAAGAATGATGAAGACCGTTGAGGAGAAATCATTTGGTGATGTGACTGATGACAAGAAAATTCAGAGCATTGTTACTTCCTCTATGAAGAGAAAATTCTCCATTCTCATAAATACAGAAGGTTTCTTAAAAGTAAAGCAAAAGTTCTTTATCTCAATTAATCCTAAAAATAGAGGATGTGATGGAAGTTGTGATGAAAATGAGAGCATTTGAAATATAACACTTTTTATCGTACGAGTCTAAACTGCACGTTACTCCTAGCCCGCATGAGTTAAAAAGGTGAACGGGGCCCAAAATAAAAAAAATTTATTGCATCTGAACTACGTTATGACTTGATCTCTTTCTTTGAAAGGGTATGTAGACAACTTAAAGAGAAATTTAAATTCAGTCCAAGTTAAAATAATAATAATAATAGTAAAAAAAGTGAGGCCACAGTGACGCTGCAAAATGTTGGGTTTGTTGCCCTAAACTCATAGTTTGTAATTATGTAAAAATAAATTTATATTCAATAAAGTTTTGTTTTCTTATTCAATCAAATTGTTTTTGAATTTACAACCTTACATTGTCCAAATCCAATAAACTAAACATCCAAGGTTATTATCATGTGACCGAGAAAGTATATATACTGAGTATATATTTGATATACCTTCGATATACATGTGGATAATGTCCCGAAAATAACCTAAAGGGTTTATAGTATATGGATAAGTTTGGGTACCTTATCCTGGTAGCACTACAGATACAGCTCACTTTGTAAATGTTACAAACGACCCGATCCAGGTCATTCGTGTGGAGACATGCGAGTTGGGGTATCCTAAACAATGAGTTTGTATAAGATCGGATAGCGAAAGAGTCAATCTTTAGATGTAACACCGTTCACTAATACATTGGTATTGTTTTATATGAAGTTAGTATATTTTGGATATATGCTGCTTCAATAGTATTGTTTGTGAAGGGACGTTAATCCCGGAGCGGAAGCGGACTTTCGTTGCTGATTTTCAGGATACAAAATCGAATTTTACAGAGGGAAAATACAGAGGAAATTCAAACCTTTGAAGATCGTTTTTTCAGTGAATTCCCCTCGAACACCACCACCGGATCTTCCTCGCTATCCTCTTGGGTCTCGGGATCGTGCTTGTGGTAGCACCTTGATGGAAGAGAGGGAGAGGTTGAGAGAGTTTTGAGAGCAATTCTGGGAGTTTTTTCTGTTATGTAACCTTCTCTTTTTTCATTCCCCAACTCTTGAAGAAGAAGAAGGGTGACGTGGGGTAACTCCCCACGTCACAAAACCTCCCACTCCCCTGCAATTTTTCAGGGGAGTTTAATATTAATAATAATAATAATAATATTAATATTAATATTAATATATATAATATATAATATATATATAATAATTAATATATATGTAAAATTAATTAATCAAATTAATTAATATAATTAATTATTAATCCAATTAATAATTAATAAATATATATATACATAAATAATTAACACTTAATTATTTATTATAAAATTAGAATCATATTCTAAAACATTTCTCTCGTATAACCTATAGTTTTAATGTACATCTTATGCACATTATTTTTAACATATAGTTTTAATATGAATCTCATTCATATTAATTTTATTTGAATCTCATTCAAATAATATCTCTCATAATATATAGTTTTAATTTACAATTAACTATATATTATAATGTATCAATATACATATAATCCCTTAAGTAATTTGAACAATTCAAATTCTTCCAAAAAATTTGATCCTCGTTTTACCCGTTATGAGCTAGCAAGGGGACCTAATGGACCTACAGATCCGAAGCTCCAACGATGCAAGATTAATCGATCAAACTCATTGACCGAGTTAATCTAGATTCGTTAACTACGGGTCATTCCACTAAAGACCCGCAGTTGCACTCTTCTCACTGCAGAATGTTTTCGTGTCCATGGATATACGACCATTAATGACGAGTCAATCTTTCACGAGTGTTCGTTACTCAAGTTGGGTCAAATTACCGTTTTACCCCTGAGTTACATCTTACTCCTTAAACACCACTGTTCCTCTAATGAACAACCCGGTTATGGTCCAACCAATAACCGGAAGTCCCTCTAAGCCGATGAGAGGGTGGGGCCCCTTGTTCAAGTCCCGGAGTCAGCATTTAAGGGAACACTCATCTACTCCTCTAAAGTCGGGAGGAGTGAATTTCATCTTGTGAAGTTATGTTCCCAGCTCCCCACTCGGTCTCGTCCCCAAAATGGTAGGAATATTGAGTCGGCGACTCGGGCCACTCTCACCTATACAGATCAAAGGACGAGCCTTCATGGGCAGGAGTCCATAACTCACTCAGGATTGAGAATGAGTTGCCTGGTCATCCTAAGAAATAGCAATCTATTAGTTAACGGTGTTACACCTAAAGATTGCCTATTTCGCGGTCCGGTCTTATACAAACTCATTGTACAGGATACCCCCACTCGCATGTCTCCACACGAACGACTTGGATCGAGTCGTCTGTAACCTTTACAGAGTGAGCCGTATCCATAGTGTTGCCAGGATAAGGTACCCAGCCTCATCCATATACTATAGACCCTTTAGGTTATTCACGGGATATTATCCATTCATATATCAGGGGTATATCAAATATATATACCCAGTATATATACTGTCCCGAGTACAACAAAAATAACCTTGGATGTTTAGTTTATTGGATTTTGGACAATGCAGAGCTATGATTCAACAACAAATTTATTGAATAAAACTTTATTAAATAGATATTTGTTTTTACAAAATACAAACTACGAGTTTAGGACAACACACCCAACAGTTTGGTGGAGAGCTTATAGTGTGTTATGAATGATATAAAGTTACTGATATGAAGTAGTATATTTTGGGTATATGCTCATGTACTTCATGGTATATATTGTATAACCTAATATTTTAGTATATAGCAATAAAAGGTATTGGATGAGTATATGTTTATCATATTAAAAGGTATATATTATATAATGTTAGTTGGAAAAGATAATTATTCGTTGGAAAGAAGTACTACCTATCTGACATTTAAAGAGGTATATATTATATAACCATTTTACAATACAGTATATATATATATATATAACCTAATTAATATGTCGAAAATATTAATGAGTCGTTGGAAAATTAAATATGCCATTGGAAAAGGGATGAGTCGTAAGCAAATTTAAAGGGTTCTCGGAATAGTGAATCAATATCATCGGAAAGTAATTAATATGTCGAAAATATTAATGAGTCGCTGGAAAATATAAATATGTCATTGGAAAAGGGATGAGTCGTAAGCAAATTTAAAGATTGTTCTCGGAATAGTGAATTAATATCACCGGAAAGATGAAAAGCCATCGAAAAGATTGTTGGGTTTGTAAAGAGTGCAAACAAAGTTCCACATTGGTTAGGGAAAATGGTGATCCATGGTATATAATGGAGGACAATTATCTCCATTGATATGAGGCCTTTTGGGTGAAACCAAAAGCAAAGTCGTGCGGGCCATGCCCAAAGTGGACAATATCATACTATTGTGGAGGTACTCTGGTACGAAGGGTACCGTTGTCCTTAACAAGTAGTATCAAAGCCATGGAAACCTAGCTGTGTGGGGGAGGAATCCTCGGGGTTGAACAAGAGTGATTGGGGTGGCCGTAGGTGTTCCCACAAGGTAGTGTGGTCCGTGTAGCAAGTGCTCTATCTAAACGTTGGATAAAAGGGGGGGCTCCCATTCCCAACCAGGAGTAGAGTGCATGACTATTCAAGGCAAGATACAAGTGGCACTTTGTTCGAAGGGAGGATTGTTGGGTTTGTAAAGAGTGCAAACAAAGTCCAACATTGGTTAGGGAAATGGGTGATCCATGGTATATAATGGAGGACAATTATCTCCATTGGTATGAGACCTTTTGGGTGAAACCGAAAGCAAACACATTAAATGAAAATCTATACTTATTTGAAAATAAATTGCTAAAAAAAATATATAATAAAAATGGATAAAACAGGCAAATAAACACATAGGTAGAATTGTGTTTAAATTAAAATTTCAAAAATAAAAAACAAAAGATAAAAGCGATTATCCAATGAAGCCTTAATTATTTTGAAGTTTCTATAATGTTAATAGACATTACGTGGGTAATGAAATCGGCTGGTAGGTATTAATAATTTTGATTATACAATTTAAAATTGGAAATATTTTGGGCTTGTTTATCTTTTTTTAATAATTTTAACCAGGATAGTTTAGGTGGGTGGCTAAATTTTGCCATCCATCTTAAAAAATGGCCATTAGTTTTAAATTTTGCACAAATGACTAAAAGGTATTTTAAGAGTTTTACAAAATAGGGTGGTTTTCAATACAACTCATTTCCATGTTTTTTGGTTTTTCTTATATTCAACCACTTAACAAACTTTGTTTTGAGTTCAAATTGCTTTTCCTACATTCAAGGGATTGTACAACGATTTGTCTCCCATCTCATCGTTCTATCATTGTTATATATTGTATCTTCTTCTTCTAAGTTCCCTCTCCTTAAAATTAAAAGGTCAATAAATATATACCAATTAAAAAAAATCAAAATTAGAATTCAATACACATATATATCACTATGCAACTCAATTATCAAAGTTAAAAGGTCAATACATGTCTATACCAATTCAAGAATTATCAAAATACGAAAGTCAATATATATATACACCTATACAACTCAAATATCATAAGTAGAATGTCAATACATGTATACACTAATAATTACCTCACTAACAACACGTTCTTCCTCAACTTTAGTCTGTTTTGTCTCACCTCCGACTAAGTCTCCGTCGCCCCTCTTATTGCTGGTGTCCTTCAATTTCTTACTTTTCCTTCCATGAATATCGTCACATTCTCAAGTATTTATTGCAACCTCTCCTTGGGTGCTTGATGATTCTATCTGTATATAAAGATAATACATTTATATTGGGATTTTTTAAAAAACAAACCAGAAATATATAAACTACTGCATCTATATACCTCTTCTTCACTTAGGTGATTTTGCACGATTCCCTTAAACACACCTTGTTACTAGTAGCTTTTAATCTTTCACTTGATCGTCAATATGTTCCTCCTCTAACTTTTTCCATATCTACACATTCTATTTAGATTTTAAGCTATAATAAATATAGTAAGTCTATTGGAGTTGTAAATATACTCCTCAGATTTAGTTATAAACAAAACACTCATGTCGATCCCCCACTTGTATTTTTTTAAAATACCCTTAAAATACAGGAAGACCAAAAATATATTTTTAAAGTAATTTTTGTACACAACATCGAAATAAAGAGTCTTACATTCCTTTGCTGGAAGATGGTAGCTAAGTGGCGGATCGGAAATAGATCGGAGCGGCAACGAGTGCATCTGGTCTGGGGCGGCGGACGGATTGTATCGTATCGACATCGGGTAGATCTGGTCAGGCGACGGGACGATGGATCTGGTTTGGGGCGGGGTGGATCAGGCAGATCTGGTACATGGTGCGGCGGAACTGTAGTGGGAGGGTAGCAGCGAGAGTGTGTCTGGACGAATAGGGACGGTGGGGCGGCAGTAGTTTTGGTTTGTGGATGGCGGCGTGAAGGTGAGCGGTGGAACGACCGATCTAAATGGGGCGGCAACAAGCGATCATCGACAAGAGGGCTAATGAGGGCGGCAGAAAGGGCACCAGACGGAGGAAGATGGTAGTTGTGGGGCGCGTGAAGTTGTGTGAGACCAAACGGCGGGGAGAAGGTGGAGACTCCTAAAACTCTAACTTCTCTAACTCAAGACAGAGGTGGGAAGTAAATTTTACAATTTACCTAGTAATAATCTTATTACCCTTTTATTTTAGAATTTTACTTTCGAAGGTGGATAAATTTCAAAATCTACCTCAACACATTTTTAATAATTTTTTTCTTAAATCAGCTTTCAAATTCTGATTATCAATTTTAAATTAGATTTAAGTTAATTATTTGATTTGATAGACTTGATTCCCTAAAATTAAGATCCGTTGTTTTTGCTATTCGTTAAAAATTTTAAATCCTTATGATTATGCATATATACATAATTGGTTACAATGGTATATTTGTCTAAAAAATTTAGACAATATTAAAAAACAATCACTTAGTCATAATTGCAATATCTGATATGTTTGGCCATTTTTTAAAACGTGTTATTAATTTTGGTCATTCTTGTAGTTGCCCCTTTTAACTAATTAGTTGTCAATGTAAACATAGTTAACGACAAAATTATGTTCAAGTTGGACCACTAATTAGTCTTTTTCCTTTTCTTGTAGGGGCCGTTTGTTTTTTTTGGAATTTAGATGTCCGACATCTTTAAATGCTTGGAATTTCTGATGTTCGGAATTATAGATGTCCAACATCTTCAGATGATCAGGTTTATTTCGTAGGAAAATTTATATGTTTGGGGATATCTGGATAACCACGTTTGTTTTGCAGGATTTATCCATGGGAATGTTCTAAATTTATATAATGTTCAAAAAATGCCCTTACGAATATTTATATAATTTATACATCACTCTAATATAATTTGCATTTATATAATAGATTTTCTTAAAATTGATTTAATATTTTAGGTTTTTTTAATATTAATTGTGTATATGTATTAATGTTTGTATGTTAGTGGAATTCATATTAACATAAGACTTTTTTTAAAAAGTAATTAATATTGAATATAAATTTCATTTTCAACTTTAATATTTTTTAAAAAATAAAATTATATAATTAATATTATATTTGGTGAAATTTATTTATTATATTATCAAATTATATTCTTTCAAGAAGAATAATATCAAAGGTAGGCTTATTGTTAAAAAAAATGTTGTTTAAAATGATGTATTTAGGATATAATAGTTATTATTTATAATAATTCATTCCAAATATTAAAAGTAAATGAAGATATTATATAATTTAATTGAAGTTTATTTTATATGTAATACATAAATATACTTAATTGCTTATTAATCAATAATACATTAATTTATCAAAAATGGTAGAGAAAGGGTTGCGGCTTTGAAATTAGGCATGAGCAAAGCCTAAGATCGATTGGAATGATGCTTTCTCAAACAGATAATGCTCAGGCTCGGTTTTGACAAAGATTTTGTGGAGCTCATTATGCATTGTATTTCGACCGTGCAATTTTCTGTTGTTCTGAACTGGGAAGCTCGAGGTTTGATTATCTCTAGCAGAGGTTTGAGGCAAGGTGGTCCTATCTCTCCCTACCTCTTTATTATTTGCGCTCAAGGTTTATCTAGCTTGTTGTAGGGGGCCTCCACGAAAGGTCAGAATATGGGTGTGGCTATTGCAGAAAAGTGTCCTAGAATCTCTCATAGGACATCCTTTTATTCATTAGGGCTGATCCGGTGGAGTGTTTTTTCTTATCGAAGATCTTACAGGTGTATGAGAAGGCTTCTAGACAGTGTGTTAACCTGGAGAAATCCATGGTTTGTTTTTCCCCAAACATAATCTCTGATCGTAGGAAGTACCTTCAGTCCATATTGAAGGTTAGGTGTGTGGAGTCGTTGAGACATATCTGGGGTTACCTTCAGTGGTGTATAGGAAGAATTCCAACGATTTCCGCTTCATTAAAGAGAATGTTTGGAAGGCGCTGCAAGGTTGGAAGCGTCAATTATTCTCAATGGCAGGTAAAGAAACTCTTATTAAAAGTGTAGGTCAGGCAGTTCCCACATATACCATGAGTGTTTTCAAGCTGCCAAAAAGCTTCTGTTTGGAAATTACTTCCTATTTTGCCCGTTTCTGGTGGAGATCAAATGACGTGAGTAGGAAGATCCATTGGATGCGGTGGGAGAAGATGTGTCTGCCAAAGGAACGTGGAGGCGTTAATTTTCGGGATTTGGAGGG